>NC_087202.1:90365671-90378171 GCF_015104395.2 Macrobrachium nipponense | reverse complement strand
TCTGTTTACGTCATCCTGACCGGATCTCCCGAAGGGTGATTTTTCAGAATTTCGTTGTTAAACAATTCCAACACTACCTTTGATGTCTAAAACTGAAAAAAAATATAGCATACATACTGCATATAGCTACTGTTACAACCCTGATATAGAGATACAATATTACTTTTCTACTTTGTAATGCTGGTGGGACCCGGTCAAAAAGAGGTAAGGAGGTAAACAAGATCCGAAAAAGGGCAGCCAGGATCAGGAGAGTAACGCTATGCTTAAGTCATAAGTTATACCACCTGTAACGGAGTGAAGGAACAATAAAGCTGTGAGTACTTTACACGAAGTGTGTATTTAATCCACCTTAAGCCCGCAAAAGCGCCGCCAACGACGAAACCCCACTTGAAGAAGACATGAAGTTATAATCCAAGAAGAGGAATCCAATGATGATGAGTCACTTGATTTGAAATGTATATCAAACAAGAGTTCTGTTCTACCTTATGTTGTTAGTTGTCAATTGAATCATAAGCCATTTTTATTTGAAATTGACACCGGTTCAGCTATTTCCACATTAAAGTATGATGATTTCAAGAAGTTAAATTGTACATTACTGAACTGCAGAACTAAATTGCAGGGTTATAACCAAGTGACAATTAAAGTATTTGGGAAGGTCAAAGTTTCAAATTTTCAATACAAACAGCAAAATCATTCAGACGTTGAATTCATAGTTGTTGGGTCAGACTCCTCAAATAACTTGATCGGTAGGAATTTCATAGATAAGCGCAATATAATTAATGTCCATAAGTTAAATATAAAAGATTTTGTGGAAAACTTTAATGTAGATAGTTTGAAACCTATTAAGAACTGTCAAGCCTGATTGTATCCTAAAGTTGGTCATGTTCCTGTTTTTCAGAAGGTCCGCGCAGTGCCACTGACGTTACCCATTGAGGTTGAGAGTGCGCTGCAAGAGCTTGAAAAAATATTATAGAAAGAGTAGAATTCTCAGATTATGCCCCACCTATTGTTACTGTCAGGAAGCAGAATGGATCCCTTATGGTTTGTGGGGATTTTCGTAAAATAAATGAAATTCTTCATGAATCTAAATTCCCATTACCTAATATGTCAGAATTAATTTCCAGTGTGTCTGGATATAAGTATTATACCAGACTTGATCTCAAGAATGCTTATTTGCACATGAAAGTTGCTCCAGAAGACCGTAAATATTCTGGTAATTAACACACATTTGGGTCTGCATAGATATTTACGGTTACCATTTGGTATCCATTCTGCTCCTGCAATATTTCAGAAGTTCATTCCCAATTGTTAGCTTCTTATGATTTTGCTTATCCATATCTGGATGATATTGTTATAGGTGGAGACTCACCAGCTGAACATGATAAACGTGCAACCAGCAGAGAGAAGAGCCCCATTAACTGTCCTTGTTTTTAGTCTGTTTCTTTGCTTAGTTTTAATTAAAGAGGTTAACTTTACTGAACACTCGTTCGCATTCAGCATTAGATTGCGGCAAGCAAAGAGCTCTGAAAAACTAGACTCTTTTTGGAACACGTCTCCCCAGAACTTATCAGGTGACTCATTAACGAGATGTTTAAGCTCATGTTGCAATATGAGAAACACTCTCCATTGATCATCCAGCTTTTGAAGTAATGAGTGTTCATCTGGGGGTACAATTAGAGGAAGCTCAGATGCAAGAGGGAATAAGGAGGGGATTCTTTCTCTGAATTCTGATGAGAGAGCACTTTTTGGACAGAGACAGTTTAACTTTGACAGGACACCATCATTGAAATTATACCTCTTCTTTATTTCTGTGCATGCCACTACAAGGAAACTTCTATACCTCTGAAAAAGCTCCTGCGGTTGAGCTTTCTTTTCCTTTATGGAGTTTTTTTTTTTAATCTCTGCGCAACTTTAACTCCTAGGTACATTTGGCTGTCACTAAGAAGCCTGTCATGTCTTTCAGGATTTACAGTATTTAGATCAGTTTTCATTACATAGGTCCTGTCCATAAACGAGAGAAGGAGGTCTCTGAATAGCATGGACACTTTATCAGGGAGAACTGTTATTACTGCTTATCTGACTGGAAAAATATGATGAACTCAGTAAACTTTGGAAGAACCCAGTCAAGGAACATGAAATATAACTTCATGAAAGGTTCATGAAGGGAGTTGATAATCAACTCTGTTGCTAATAGTTTCTCAGCGAGCCACTTCTCCGAGAAAAATAGCTTCAGTGCCTCCCACTGTTCCAATAGCCTTTGAACCACGTTACAATTGGAGACAAGCGGCGGCAAGCCATGTACGGACTCTGAAATAATATTTTTTAAAGGAATTAGCCTGCTTCATGGAGGAATTCACCGACCACTTATATTTGTAATTATATACTTATCAACACCTTAGAATTATTGTACAAACCGTACGATAATGGAAAATGCTATCGTACATAGTGCCAAGGCCGTTTTTATCGCACGTTTAAGATAATTATCGTACGTGTGGCAACACTGACTGGCCTAAACATTAGATGTACGGTTGATGTGAATCTACTATAGTGACTTGGGCTGTGGGCAGCAGATTGAATTCTTTGAGCAAACAAGCTTGCAAAATACAGCCGACAGTAGTTTAGCCACGAGGGATAAGCTACCCTACCACTGACACCAAGGGGCATGGGTATGGGACTTGACCTCTGGATATTTGTATATATTTGATTTTAATGTGTCAATGTACTATACATGGGTACATACCTAAAGCATGTATTAATTTGTTTGTATGGTGTTTTTACGTTGCATGGAACCAGTGGTTATTCAGCAACGGGACCAACGGCTTTACGTGACTTCCGAACCACGTCGAGAGTGAACTGCATTCACCAGAAATACATATCTCTGACTCCTCAATAGAATGCCAGAGAATCGACCTCGTGGCCACCGAGGTGTTTTACTTTGCTATAATAGTATCTGTTTTCAATTTTTGGTTAGATTGATAAGGAAAATCGAGCAGGTTCTCGGACGCTTTTACTTTGCACACACACACACACACACATTATATATATATATATATATATATATACATATATATATATATATATATATATATATATATATATATATATATATAATATATATATGTGTGTGTGTGTGTGTGTGTGTGTGTGTGTGTGTGTGTTTCTATTTACGATTACATCAACGCTGATTTTTTCATCGTTTTTGAGAAACACGTCATTATGAAAGTATTTCATAAATATAATAATAATTTACACATAAATTAAAAGGACTGAGATACAAGTGTGATTGTTTAATCGTAATACAAATACAAAGGTTAGACTGGAAAAAATTATCTAATAACTTCGCTAAAGACAATATCCTTTTATTTTTGGGCAATGTTGTCTTTAAAGTAATATTAATAAAACAAGTAAAAACTTCGGCGCAATCGAATTTTCTGTACAGTGTATAATCAAGGTCACCGAAAATAGATCTATCCTTGGTGGTCCCCGTATAATGCTGTATGAGCCGGGGCCCATGAAACCTTAACCACGACCCGGTGGTGGCCTGTTCTATATAGTGGTCAGACGCACGATTATGGCTAACTTTAACCTTAAATAAAATTTTAAAAATCTACCGAGGCTTGAGGGTCGCAATTTGGTACGTTTGATGATTGGAGAGTGGATGATCAACTTAACAATTTGCAGCCCGCTACCCTCATTCGTTTTTAAGATCTGAGGACGGACGGACAAAGATATCTGAATAGTTTTCTTTTTATAGAAAACTGACAGTAACCAGGGCTGGATTCGACAAACAGCTTTATCAGGGAAAAATAATCAGAGGAAACAAGCAACAGATCCTGTGAGTCACAGAGGGTCACAGTGAGACCTGAGAGTCCAAGGGTTGAGTGGAGGAGAAACATAACAAAGATAGCTTTTGCCGAGGACAGAGGTAAGAGAGGAAAAACTCTTGAAACGAGTGAGAGCGAGGAAGGCTCTTCATGAGAGGCCCTTTCAAGACTCAAAGACCAGCGAAAGGAGGAAGAAAAATCTTATACGCCGTTTATGCAATCACACGTATCATCACTTTCATCAACTCTTTTGGTTAGCTTTATTGCTTTTTTTTGTCATGAAAACAGGAGAGGCATTGTTTATGAAAAAAATTAATCTAATATAAAAAAACGAAAAAAAAACTCAAATAAAATCAACCGCTAAAAGCAATATCTTTAGTGACATCGCTAAGTTTCTTGAAGAAATTTTCATTTCGTGGAAGTTGTTTCCGATTCACATGCGTCAGTTTCCGGTGAAGAATGGCCAGACTTCTTTCTGCTTTATGTTTTTTTTTTTTTCGTCGCGACGGATGTTGCATTTTCAAGCGCATACTGACCTACAATCTAGTTTCACAACCTTTTTGTTTCTCAATGCCGAAGGAAAAGCACTTCGACCTGAGAGTGGCGATGACTGGATATCCAGATCATACACTCGAAACTTTTATTAAAAAGAAATTTGACGTATTTTACCTATCTTGGCGTCGAAAGAAGAGAGCCTGGTTATTTATCATTACCTGCATTACGACTCTATGTATAAGGAGAAATCCCGTACATGCAGTTAGCCCTTTTATTTGGGACGCCGTGTTTAGTACTAGTCCCTTGAGGATCAAGAATTATATACACCAATTTCTATGTTGTGTGGTCGACAAATTATGTTAATAAACAATATCTTCATGCTGCCGTCTACTTTACTTAGCATGCATGAGTTTATCCTGGACTGTGACAAAGGTGGATACATACACACCATTTTGGCTGCTCTCATCACTGGCTTCCCTTTGCTAGTGACACACCTTCAGGATTTGGATTCTAGAAAGGATCTGTGGAAATCACGGTAAGTAAAAAAAAACTTGTATTCTTAGACGTGACAATGCAGCTGGAATTAACTTTATATCTGCTCTAACCTATGAATCAGCATGTGGTGTAATTTTTGACATGTGGAACAGCTAAGACACGGAAATCATCAGATTTCAACGAATACCTCCCATCAGGGTTGTAGTTAAGTTTGCTGATAATGGATATTTTGATAGTTTGTTTTGAAAAATGAAGATAAAACATTCAAACAGAAGAGTTCCTTTTGAAATCTAAAATGGCATTTTAGAGAACGTTGCGAGTCATTACGGAAGGTTTACAGGTGCCCGGCAATAGTCACAGGAGAAAAAAAAACAATCGTGGCTAAGAAAAAGTCAGGAAAAAAAAAAGTCACATTAATTTCAGACGTTTACGTTTTTATAATAATCCCTAACGGGCCTGTATTAAACACGCCGCAAAGGTTACTGTCAAGGAAAGATTACTGTGACTTTTCTCCTGACTTATTTTACATGTAACTTTTTTTACCTGGATTCAAGGCCAACACACCAACACCTGCAACCCGACCAACGATATCGCCAGAATCATGAATAAAAACAACAGAACAAGCAACTGGAAGTAGCGTTAGTTTCGTGTCAAGAGAGACAAACTAATCAGCCAACGCCCACAAACCCTCCTAACGCCGCCCCCAAATCTCAAAGTTGCCCTGTATATGCATTCGGCAATACAAGCTCCCTTCTGGGCTGGGAAAAGATCAACTGAGAGTACTAATGACTCGAGGTGGACTTTTTGTACAAATTCACCGAGATCATCAGTGTTACAATAGGAAGACAGTAGTTTTTGACAGACTCTTTAAATCATTGGCAGAATTTTCGGCTCCGACGATTTCTAACCAAGTAACACTACGGTAGTTGCGAATCACTTCGATTGGCAGGTACCCCATTTCTCCCACTAAAGCGTTTCCTTTCACTCTAAGGTCGCCTAACGTCCAACGACCGAATCTTTCAACTATCGCTCAGTCTTACACTTAAGCTGTTACCTCTTACTTACATTGCCTTAATGCAGGGGAATAAAAGCAAAGCATAATCATACACTGTGTTTATTTCAGACGGGAATCAGTGTCCTGCAACCACCAATGAATCCTGGTTACTCTGTCCCGAAGCAAAAGAAATCTCGTCGCCTGGAATGGCGACTGGCAAGAGCTCAGCCAACAGAGGTCACTCGGATTTCACACTTCGGGAATCAGTTTCCATTTAACCAAGAATTAATCTGCACACTATAGTAGATTCACATCAACCGTGCATTTGACGTCTAGGCCAGTCCCTTACGACGCTCTTGATTGGCAGTCGATAAGCCAATCACAGGGCTAGAAACTCTCAATCTCTCGAGAGAGTTCACATGGGTAGGATGTATGTTCCACCTCTCCTGAGGGGCACTTTTGAAAGACGTATCCCTCAGGAGAGGTGGAATATAGATCTACCCATGTGAACTCTCGAGAGAGACAGAGTTTCCAGTCCTGTGATTGGCTTATCAACAGCCAACCAGGAGCGTCGTAAGGGACTGGCCTAGACATCAAACGCACGGTTGATGTGAACCTACTGAGGTCAGGATGCGTTCATTTGCCCAAGCATTCAAGCTCAAAATGGTTGGGATGCGTTCATTTCGTTTTACTTTCTAGTCTTGTTTAATCTTTCCCTCTCTGCTTAATTATTTTACTGTTCTTGCTGTATAGAAGTCTCTCTCCTTCTCTCTCGCACAGGCTTCACAGTCAGTTAAAAAGCAGTTTCCCTGAATGCATGATAGATGGAATTCACTCACTCACTTGCTCTGTTGGCTCTCACACTTCACTGTAACTAATTACCGCTAGCACTAATACCATATTAATCAAATCATATCAACGATGACTCGGAAAAAATATTCTAACTTCGGATTCTTAATATTAAGATGAGTTTGTTTGTGTACTGCTGCTTACCGGGAGATCTTGAAATACTATTTCTTTCAACTAAGTTTGCTCGGAGTAAGCGAATCCTCTCCACGTTTCTCCGATACTCCTCTCGAAGTTAGAAGTATAATAAAAGCATAAGCGAATAAAGGCTTTCGGACGAGTTCTCTCGTCAGACCGGATGTGGAAATCACCCTCGGTGCCCGAAAAGTAGAGTAAAAAGAATATTAAAGATTCTCCATTAACGGGAAAAAAAAAAACAAGTACACATATCCATAAGAAAATACGCTTGTGTTTTAACACTATGTGCAGATGGGCGCTCTGCTTGTCTGTATGAATGCACGCAGTGATTATAAAGTTAATGTTTATAAATACTTCGAGTTTCTTAAAACTAATGTGAAACTGAGTACTATAATAGTTTCTACTGTAAGTGTACGCTGTCCTGTGTTATGGAACCTTTCATATTTACAAAATTTAATGTGTTATGCAAAATAATCAAGAAAAACAATTTTTTCATTTCACTTTAGTCATTTAAATTTGTTGCCAACTACTTTTGAAGTAGATTTTTTAAAATTACAGATAAACACTTGTGTGCCACAGTTGTTCATTCTGCGAAAACTGGTGGGTATCCATCCCATTACAAGCCGCTTTCATTAACTAGTTGCTAAAGGAATTGATTGTCTTGCGTTTATAGATTCCCAGCAACAAGACTCCAACCAAATTTTAATCCTAAAGTAACACGACTTCCTTTTATTAATAATTCTGAAGAAAAATCGAATGTGAGTACATAGCTGAAGTTATACTCTTTGATATTCAAAAGTCTTCGATCCTACAGTGGAGCACTCAATCCTGGTTCAGGTTGCCATCTTCCATAACTTATCGAGAACTTCCTTAGGATGCAACGTGCCACAGGAGGTTGGTATGAGTGGCAGTCAGCTTCAAGAGGCTACCGCAGCCACCAGAGTAAGCTGATCATAAGCGAAATATGGTGACCAGTGTCTGTGCCTCCCAGTGCCTTATCAATTCTGTAGTGAATAAGAAAGTGATTCAGAGAATCCTCAACAGCTGAAATTCAGCAGTAGGCTAAGTGACACTTTGAAACTTTGTGCTATTGTATACAGAAATTTGAAACTTTGTGCCATTGTATAAAGAAATTTAATTATAGTGTATATTCATGTTTTTTTTTATTTATATCTGCTTTTTTAATGAGCATTTTACTCCTATTATCTACTCTCTGTCATATCTTCTTTGACAGACGCTGTGATAGGTGGAAATGATAGGTGGAAGGGTATTCACCACCCTCAGCTCAAACGGTCTTCTTTTAGTTCTCATTTTTGCTATATACATACATTTTTTTGCCTTCAAAAACTGTCAGAGGGCTTCTCTGAAGTTATATTTCTTTTTGTTGTTTATTTTGACTGTAAGCGGAATTCCACCGAAAAAAGAATTGTATCGTCATGCAGACTTGAAGTTTGTCAGGATATATATATATATATATATATATAATATATATATATATATATATTATATATATATATATATATATATATATAATATATATATATATATATATATATATATATATATATTTGTGATCTGTGCTGCCATCAACCTCGTCACGTGTCGGAAGGATATTAGGATGGAATCCTCTAGTAATGGAGCTGCCTTCGGGCAAAATTCTGTTTGTAAACCTTCCCTTTTACCTTTATTTCAAAAAGAGTATTGTGGGTTTTGTATGCTTCAAAAGAGAAGAAATTTCTTTAACCGAAAACCACAGATCCCACATTTTATAAAAAAAGACATGAAAAAACCGTCAAAGATATTGTTTCATAGTAAAGCAAGGGGTGAACTAAGGAACACCTGTAACGAGGCTAGCAAAGAATGCTATAAATGGATCCTATTTTTCTTAGTTAGAGAGAGAGAGAGAGAGAGAGAGAGAGAGAGAGAGAGAGAGAGAGAGAGAGAGAGACTTTAATGTAATATTGAAGAATAAACAGAATGCAGCAGATTTAAAATAGAAATAACTGAAAACGGGGTTGATCAATCTGGGACCGAAAAACCCTCAAGGGGTTTTAGAAGGAATGTGAAAACACAGATTGACTTTATTTCTACCATGCTGTAAAATTCTGACAATGAGAACTCAGTGATGGGTATTGTAACTACGGTTTCATGATGCATATAGCATTTATTTCTAACAATTCTTTATTGACTCAGAGGTTAAGTGGCAGAAAACCTCAAGAACCTTCCCCCAGCCATGGCACCACAAAAAGGCGTCGATGATTCCCGTCAGGTTTTGATGAGTCGAAAAAAGTATTGCATTTTAGTTACAGATGACGAAAATTAAATATGGAGTAAAACATAAAAAAAAGAAAAAAAAGAAAAAGGACAACATAGTCTTGACGACGCAACGAAAGTTTGCGACTTTAACCATGATAGTAGATGAAGTAAGACATATATCTTAAACAATAATATACAAAATGCATAATGCATACGGGGTATTAGAAATTTGTTTTTTAAGATTCACATTTTACAAATATATATATATATATATATATATATATATATATATATATATATATATTATATATTTATTCTTTAGATTCACATTTATTGTGTATATTCTATATATGTGTATATATATTATATATATATATATATATATATATATATATATATATATATATATAATATATATAATATATAATATTATATATATATATATATATATATATATATATATATATATATATATATATATATATATATATATACATACACGCATGAGACTGGGTGTAGGTCCTGACCGGGTTTCGACTCAATTTCCAAGCCATTTACGAACGAATGATACAGAAATCATAACATATATGTTCGGGGGGCAATGTAGACAAACAAACCAAATGTTGGAGACTATTGTGCCCGTGGCATATTCACTTTGATTTCTACCACTATGAATCGATCCATCATGAATGGCTTGGTAATAAAGTACAGAACGGTCAGGTCCTACACCCAGCCCCTCTTAATCATTAACCTGTGGTAAAGTGTGATAAACAAATCACGTTTTAAATCATAGAAATTATATACCAGAATATGCATATATATATATATATATATATATATATATATATATATAATATATATATATATATATATATATATATATATATATATATATATATATATATATATATATATATATATATATATATATATATATATATATATATATATATATATATATATATATATATATATATATATATATATATTATGATGATTTGCTACCCTCTATTTTAAGGATTCTCTCGTCCGCTATTCTGCCATCTATCTTCAGCGCCATCTAGGGATTGCTGCAGCCCCTACACTCTACGCCATCTATTGACCGCTGAAGAAATCTTATCTTTTGAAACCTCCAAAATCATCGCCCGGGACATTCATCCATGGAATTTTTGCGTGTTTTCTAGTAATTCGAATCCTTTGTTTAAAATAAGTTTACCTCAGACGTAAATTATACTGTCCAGAGTTGAATCTGGTTTACTGCTTGCTTAAGTTTGGTTATCTTCTTCATTACTGCTTGTTTGGAGTTAAGTGTTGTAAATGATATATGTCAGTACTTTATATATTTTATCTAATACTGTTTATGTGCTGTGTTTTCTACACCCTGATTACAGTGTATTTGTTTGAAATGTATATTACAATCTTAGACTTGGTACCATCTAAATATTTAGCTGTGAAGTGTAATTTGTGAAAGTCACTGAATAATTATTTTTATGTGCCGTTCTTGAATCAGTGATTGTGAACAAAGACATTTGCTGTTACATTTGGCATCAGGTTAATTAAGGAAGAGTAATTAAAAGAAAGGAAAGTCACATTCTGGGGCCTGACCGGGAACTGATAAATTTAAGAGCTAAATATATCCTGTGTTTGTATTAAGACTGATTGAATTAAGTGATAATTTCATATGTAAACTTATTTTGTAAACACTGTGATTGGGTGTAGTCTCCAGCATCGATACTTCAAGAGTAAGCCAGGCTCCACGCTTCATTAATAAATGAAGTGTTGAGTTGAGTTTGTATTGGAGAGCTAGAGTTTAATGAACCAATTGTGTAATTAGGTTTCACGGTATATATAGCCAGCATAGTTTTTCTCCTAACTTCTCATTAGTCTTGAATGAATCTCTATGCCCTATTCGGCACTTATAAGCTAACACATTACGTCACAGGTATTGAAATCCCATTACTTGTAATCTAGGTTAGTCTAGGAATTACCTTTTCATAGGTATCACATAGCGATTGTCTCATTCCATACTTGTAGTTAGGTAATAACCTTGCACAGGTATCACTTTTGTTAGGTATTGAAACTTTTTCCATACTTAATAGAACATTGAGTTTTACCACATGTACTGCAAGAATGATTGTTATTATTAGTCCATTCTCATTAATATGATATTGAGAAATTCGTAACTATACTTTAGTAATTGTGAGTTAATGATCTCGGAGGATCTAAAAAAATTACTAGTTATAAGTTATTGCTTATTAAGTATTGCACTGTAATTATTCAAATTGTGAACCTATTGTTTTGGATTAATAATGTCTTTTGATGCTAAACACTTTACTTCTAACCCAAAGGAAAACCTTCATACTCTGCAGTATGCCAAAAAGTCTGATTTGTTGGCTTTAGCCATTGCTAATAAGGTTAGTGTACTGACAGGTGCTGTGAAAAAAGAAATCTTGGGTCTAATCCTGAAATGGCTGATAGACAAAAATATAATTTCACAAGATGATGTGAAACAATATTGGCCCTTAACTATAATAATAAATAAGGAAGATTCGGCTGTAGAAGTTTTAAAATTACAGATAGAATTAGAGAAAATAAAAATAGAATCGCAGAAAGACTAGTTCAGGTAGAATTAGAGAAAGAACGTGAGCTAGCTAAGGCAGAAATACAGAAAGGATGGGAGCATGTAGAGCTAGAGAAGGTAAAACTAGAAATAGCAGAGAGAATAAAAATAGAATTGGCAGAAAGACTAATTCAGGCAGAATTAAAGAAAGAACGTGAGCTAGCTAAGACAAAATTAGAGAAAGAACCTGAGCTAGCTAAGGCAGAATTAGAGAAAGAACGTGAGCTAACCAAGGCATAGATGGAGTCCATGTCTACCTGGATGACATTGTGGTTACATCAAAAACATGGGAAGAACATCTTAAGAGGCTTGAAGAAGTATTAAAGAGATTAAGGTCAGCCAATCTCACAGTCAACCTGGGAAAAAGCAACTTCGGTCAAGCAACGGTAACGTACCTCGGACATACTATTGGAAATGGTAAGTACTTCCAAACAAGTTAATATCCAAGCTATCATTGATTATCCTGTACCCAATAACAAAAAGTCATTGCGCACATTTTTAGGAATGACTGGGTCCTATTCTAGGATTTGTCCTAACTATTCTCAGATAACAGGACCTCTATTTGTTAACCTCTTCAAAAAACACTTTCAAATGGACAGATTAGCATCAGACCATCTTTAACCAATTAAAAACCTTCCTTATAAATTATCCACTTTTAAGAACTAATTTAGATAGACATTTCTTTCTCCAAGTGGATGCTAGTAACCATGGATACGGTGGCGTCTTACTCCAAACCATCCAGGAGGACTTGGGGGATGTGCCACCCTTCTACCACCTGTTCCCAATTTGCTACCACTCAGGACGTTTTACAGCCAAAGCAAAAAGAGTTCGC
>NC_087202.1:90317727-90362671 GCF_015104395.2 Macrobrachium nipponense | reverse complement strand
GAGGGAATCACCACCAGCCCCCCCCCCCCCCCCCCCCCCCCCCCCGATCCTCGGTCACCCCCGACCCGGCGCTTCGGATGAACTGTAAATTAACCATCGCCGTGGTTAATTATGCTACCGTCTTGCTTTCGCAGCAAATTTTGATGAAATATTAGCTTTTTTAATAGAAGATAATGCATATGACCTAACGGATAAGGATTATTTTCTTATCTCTAAAAAATTAAGAAAGACGATGTTTGATTACGAAAGATGAGTTTGTGTATGTGTATAAAATACCAGAAAAATATTGGATTAAATCAACTATTAGACATTACTTCGGAAAACCTAAAGCGTTAGGACCGAGCACAGTTTCTGGCACCTTCACTTGCTTTGTAAACTTTTCACCGAGTAGATGACTTTTTCTTTTTTAACGAATCATGGGCTGTTGATTGATCATGGCTTAGGCATAGCCTCAAGCGCTGGACCTGTAAAGGGCATTCGCGCTGCGGTGCTATATATTATGAACGGATTAAATGAATGATAGTGATCAGGTTAACATCTACCACACAACTGATCAATTAAAACTGCAATTAAAATGTCCGAATGCACAAACAGAAAGAAGAAGAGCACTAAGACTAGACCATTTATTTGCATAGCAATTAAAACAAAACATTCATTCTCATTCAAACCATTTACATCACAATTAAGAAATTCCATAGTTTGAAATTAGAAATTAAAATGATCTGACATGCATACATTCATTCACACCATTTACACCTTGTTTACAAATAATAATAAAAATTTTAAATAGTAATTAAGTTTAAAAAAATGATGACTCTGAACAAAAAATGAATATAAATAAATTCAATTAGTTAAAATTTACCATGCTACTAAATTCCATAAAACAATCGTAATCATCTAAAAATCAATGAATCTTAAGTGTTAACGTTGCTAAAAAGACGCTACAACATGCATGGCTACGTTGTTACCATAAATATACGAACTTGAAATCATTGAGGGAAGAATCAGTTATTGACCAATTGTTACATTACAGGGTTTACAACAAGCTTTGAAGTACCAGAAAGAATTACTTATGCGATGTTGTTTCAAGATGTATACATGTTTTCTTTAGATGTCACCTACAAACAACTATCATTATGTTTGTAAATCTTCAAATAGCTTATAAAGCACAAAATCATAGAAAATTAAATAGACTTAGGCACAGACAAGCATCGAGTGTTTGGCCTGAGTATTTGTGGAGGATTTAGATACAGAGTTCGCAAGAGACGTCAGCTGAATCAAATCAGCTAATGATTGAATATCAGCCAAAGGAATTGAATCCCACATTTCTTGGACTTTCGAAATTTGTCTTCACGAGAATGAATTGAGGGAATCCTCTCCGATTCCTTTTGTATGTAAATGACAAGGGCAAACACAGAATCATAATCAATGACAGAGTTCATGCGCTGATGGATGAAGTTGAATGTTCAGACCACAAAACAGTACGCGCGTTTGAAATCTACATAAAACAAGAAACGTTGGACTGTTAAATTGTTTGTTTATATCATTGTTCAAAATGTCGTTATTATTTGTACTAACAAACTGACCCATCTACGATGGATGATAAAATACGGGTGCAGAAGTGAAAAATTTATATGTACTATTTGTTCAGCAATATTAAAATAAGGGCGACTACAGAACCTCTTTGTACACAATATTATCAGTTTGTCCACAACTTAATTTCAAGTTGGCAGTCAGTTGCTCTGCTCATCGCCACATACAGTTGGCCATGCGTGAACATGGGTGACAGCAGAAACACACCAACACGATCCAAAGTCTGGCCCTGCGACTTGTTTGCAGTGAATGAGAAGGCCAGGTTGATGGGAAACTGGAACGGAAACTGGTTGTCCGAAGGCATCAGAGGAATCCGTTGCTATCACTACTTCGATGACGTGGGAGTTTAGCTCCATAACGGTGTACCTCATTCTGTTGCAATGTCCATTGGCAGGATCGAAATTCCGAAGCAACATTAACAGGGAGTACTTCTTCAACGTTATTTTGTGCACTGGCAGTCCCGATGGATTTAAGTTATTCAAAAAATCTTGCGGATATTGATGATAATTTTCATCTTCTATTGTGTCTGAGTTGAAATATTCGCGACTTTCTCCGGGGAAATTGTACAGAAATTATGTATGAAAAATCGTAAAGTAACTAAGTCTACGGGAATAACCAGCCTCGCTTCACGGCCAGAAACAGCTCCGTTTCAGGGAGTCCCTTCTCACCCCCACCCCCTACAAAGGAGGGGGGTAGGTTGGATGAAACCCCATTACAAACCATCTTAGGGGTCCCCACCATAACCCTGCCAAGTTTCATGCCCATCTGACCAGCCGTTTGGCCGTGATTGAATGACAGACAGACAGACAGACATACAGACATTACGCCCATTATAGTATGATTGTTTATTTCCTCTTACCATCAATGAAGATGAAAGCCATTAGTTGAATCAAAAGCACAATAGATTTTTTTTGTTTTGTTTTTAAGATCATTTCATATAAATAGAGGATAAAACATTCCTAGTAAATTATGCAGTTATTAAGAGTCTACCAGCAATAAAATCGTGTTTTTAAAATTGCTCAATATAGTCTGATGTTGGGATTTTGTTAACAAGATGCTTTACTATGAAAAGGAAGTCCAAGCAATGCCTTTAACAAAAGAGCCCTTTCATGCTATTACCGCTGATATCTGTGCAACAGTTTTGAACCAAAATATATAAATGCAAACACACTTAAAGACTCCTGCATTATTTCCACCTGCTTAATACATCGGCAAATATTTGTTGCAACTCATCCCACCAATACTTCCTTTGATTGAGTGAGTTTTGATGTATTACGAAAACAAATTTAGCTGTGAAAAGTAAAGATGTCTGGACGGGAAGAGCAATAGAGCGAGTGAATCGGTTCCAAGTAGTCAAGAAAGGATAAAGAATTGTTTTAGGTCAGGGACAATAAGTAATGTGTGACGGAAATCTGTTAAATACTCTCTCTCTCCCTCTCTCTCGTTGAGTAGACACACGTACGTTATATGAAATGCCTTAGGTATATGAAGACACAAGTGACAGAGATAATACATAGACAATAAGATGAACGCGAGCACACACACACACATATATTTGTGTAAGAAAATACTTTAACATAAACCTACAAATGTTAATTTTACCTAACAACTGCAAACATACAAGTCAGGAAAAGTAGGGGAAAATGCATGATTCCTAACTGTGGCAGAACATCCT
Source organism: Macrobrachium nipponense (assembly GCF_015104395.2). Taxonomy (NCBI): domain Eukaryota; kingdom Metazoa; phylum Arthropoda; class Malacostraca; order Decapoda; family Palaemonidae; genus Macrobrachium; species Macrobrachium nipponense. The sequence goes on along the minus strand of NC_087202.1, from coordinate 90,359,403 downwards.
CTCTGCAAGCACCTAAGGTGATTTGCTTTTCTGGAAGAACTGCCAAGCATTGTGCTTCCTGCGACATTTTGTATGATTATGCTATATATGATGCGCGCAATGGATTAAGAGAACCGTGAAAAATGCAACATAGAAACTTTATACGCTTGAAATTTCTCCCTCGTATCGCATGTCAGGAAACACGAAATTCAAAGTCCTGTGTATTTCACTTCCCAAATATGAAACCACAGACCGAAAAAAAGAAAACGAGAATTCTAGAATATGCTCTCATATAATATATTATATTATATATATATATACATACACAGATGTATATAATTCTCTATATTTCTAAATTATACATACATACATACATATAAAACATAAATACGTTCATCCATAAAATGCATATACAAATATAAATATATGTATATAATACAAATACACCGCAGATATATATATATATATATATATATATATAATATATATATATATATAGTATATATATGTATATATATATATATGTATATATATATATATATATATATATATATATATATATATATGTTATAATACGTAAATACTCGATTTCAAATGTTTCTGTGATCAGTCTATGTGCACATACGTAGATCACTGACAGCGATAAAGGATTATTATTATTATATTTTTCGGAATACGAAACCCATTCGTATGGAACAAGCCCATAGGGGGAGGGGCGTCATCGACTTGAAATTCAGGCTTCCAAAGAATATGGTGTTCAATAGGTAGAAGCAAGAGGAGATAAAGGGAAACACAGAAAATAAAATATCCAACTTATTAAAGACAAAATGAATTCATAAGTTAACAAATAAATGAAAATGTATTAAAATGCGAGGAGGAGAATAGTATTAGGATGGCAATGAATTCCATCTTCGCTTGAACTTCTAAAAGTTCCAACTGCACAACTTCCTTTGGGAGGCTGGAAGTTCCACAGTCCAACGGTGTGAGGAACAAAAGTCCTCTGGAACAGAGAAGTTCAACAGCTAGGCACATTTCCTGTATATTGGTGCTGTTGTTCAAGGAATCTAATTGTTCTCTGCAGTTACAGCGGATCAGGGATCCATTGTGAATGTGAAAAGATCACTGCTGAAATACAACTTAATAAAAACAACTTTTGTTTTATTCGCATCTCTGAAGATTTAGCCAATGGAAAGTTGTCATTGAATATCCCAAGTATGGAAGGAGTCTTATATAGGAAGGATACTTACGAATTAGAACAACAAAATACAGAAACTAAATACCAACTCTTCTTATGAGGCCGCAGTGAATGAACAGCCTACCACAGCGACATATCCCTGCTAGACCATGAATAGCCAGCCAGCTTTGAGCATGATGATGCCAAACTTGTATTTTCTTGTTTACGAATTTTAAAGCACACTCACATACATTTATCCGTCTACCTATATATCTATCTATATACATATACAGACATACGAATGTATATATATACTATATTTATATATTTATACATACATATATATATATATATATATATATATATACATACATATAATATATATACATATATATATATATATATATATATTGTAATATAAAAAAAATCTCTCTCTACGGTAAGGATTTACGAGGAGAATATATCAGGAAACAGTGACACCCACTATAACTTAAAATGTACTTTAATAACAATTAGTAAGGAAATTAAAGTACAAACACAAACATTAAACAAATTACGGACGTATTACACAAAACAGACTCGCCATACAGCACTTCATCAAGACTACTCATCACTAATCACTGCATTTTACAGTATAATACCCAAGTCACAAAGCTTTACATCAACACAACATATATAATTCACTGTAACATCAAAAAGTTAGTGGTAACCAACGTAACATCACACAAGAAAACGTCCAAATGGATAAACAATACATTACCATATATTCCTCAAAACTTGATACACTATTATAATCACTTGTTTGTTTCAGCTCCAACGAAAATCGTCGTTTTGGGCCTTTATATACCAGACTCACGCTAGACATCCATGGACCGGAAATATCATTGTTTCGGTACATTATCCTTGGCGACTACCGCCTACGCCAAGCGCTACTGCCATCTGTTGTCTAGTGTACACACTTTTTTTCTATGCAAATATCAATTTTCAACCTTTTCTGCAATTTTACATTCAATAAATCAATATTCCTTTACATTCCCCCCCTTTTAACTCAGCGGCTCTCTCCTCAGTCCATTCTGAATTTTCACTCTTAGTCTTAAACATTAGCTACTTCCATTTAGCAACTGTCGGAGACTGCCACGTCGTTGGTAACAAGCACTTTCCTTTCGATAGTCTGTACACATTTCTTGCACTTCCGTCAGGTTTGTCGACTAGAATACATGGGCTAGCCCATTCACTATGGCTTTCCTCTGCTAGTCCGTGTTTCAGTAAATAAGCAACTTCGGTCTTTAACTGTTGTTGTTGCCTCGGCGACATTCTGTATGGACGCTGACTTATTGGAGTCTCTTCTCTCAACCTGATTTTATGTTGTACTCCTTTTTTTTATCCTTTTAGGATGGTCTGAAAATAGATCTGAAAAGTTTTGAATTAGCACTTTAAAATCATGCTGCTGTTCATCAGATAAATGAATACATAACTTCCTAAATTTTTCATCATCACTCAAATAATCTGTATTTTTTAATCTAAGTTCAATTTCTTCTTCACGTCTTTTTCATCATCCTCTTTTGCAATTGACAACACTCCACTGGATTCGTTATACGTCTTTAATTTGTTAATATGGAAAGTTTTAACTTTCCTCCGTCCTGTAGGAATTGAATTCGATAATTAACATCACTTACTTTTTCCTTCACCGTGCAAGGTCCTATATACTTCTGGTTAAAAAGCCTTACCAGCTGTAGGGAGATACACTAGAACCTTATCTCCTATGTCGAGTTCACGTTTTGGCAGCCTTTTTGTCGTAATTTCTTTTTCATCTCTTCTTGTACTACTTTAAGATTCTCATGTGCTACTTTTCCATATTTTCTTTATTTTTTCCTTCATTTCTTGTAACGTGCTAGAATCCTTCTCATCTGAAATCAACTGATTTCTTTATCACCTCCATGGGTGACCTTACCTGATGGACATATACTAACTGAAAAGAGAATAACCCAACGATGACTGTACGCTATCACGAACGGCAAATAGCAACATTGGTATGTAGACATCCCATTCCTTTTCATTTTCACAACAGTACGTGCGAAGCATTTTTGGTTTTGAAGGTTCGATGAAATCGTTCGACCACTCCTTGGCTCTGTGGGTGATAAGGAGACGATAAGCAATGCTTAATATTCTGACAGGCTAAAAATGAGGTAAACTTTCTAGACGTAAAGTTGGTTCCTTGGTCGGTTTTTTGAACTTCTTTTGGCAAACCTACCAGCGAGAAGAACTTGTTAAGCGCTTCAATTATCTTATCAGCACTCACAGTTCTTAAAGGAATAGCTCTGGAAATCTGGTAGCACTACACCATAATTGTCAGCAAATACTCGTTACCTTTGCTAGACCTAGGCAGAGGTCCTACACAATCCAAAACAGTTTCTCAAAGGGTTCTCCTGGAACTTCAATGGGTTGCAATGGCATCACCTTAGGGTCATGTTGAGCTTTACCTACTTTTGACATAAATCACAATTTTTACAATATTCACTACAATCTTTCTGCATCTTAGGCCAAAAAAAATACCTTAATAATTCTCTATAGGTTTTGTTTATACCTAAATGACCAGAATAACTACAGTCATGAGCAATACCTAGAACAAAATTCCTATAACTACTTGGAATGACCACTTGTTCTACAACATCATTAACATTTTTACTCTTGAACTTCCTCATTAGGATTCCTACCTTTAAATTAAAAAGTAACACTTGCCTTCCTTCTCGTTATCATTTATATCAACAAGGGCATTATCTCTTATTACCTTCAAATTATCATCTTCAATTTGAGATTTAACAAATTCTTCCTTGTTAACTTTCAGCATTCGCAAAGGAGTACTGACTTTACTTACTTGTAGTGTTTCCGGACTATCTTTAACAAGTTTTGTAAATCCAAACCGTCGTCATCATTTAACCTTTCCTTCGGCACTCTTACTTCTTGTAGTAACTGCACAAGCAGGAAATAAGTTTGGAAATGTACATTCAACTTCTGTAATAAATGAAGAATTAAAGGGGTTTTCTGTCAAAATTGGATTACTGCTACCAAAAACTTTGTCTCCACATACATCATTTCCAGAATTAACTCTACTCCTGACACTGGGATTTCTCTCACCAAAGCAATTTTAACATATCCCGAAATTAACGGAGTTTCTAACCTTACTTCTACTAATGGAGCTGAAAATTCAGGTCCAAACCCACGCAGAAGTACATACTCTCCAGTATCCTTCCACTGGTCATACATATTTCTTATCATTACAGACTGTACCGCTCCGGTATCTCTTAACCACCTTACTTTCCTTTTTTCAACACAAGGGAGGTGTAACCACCATCTCCCATAAAAAGGTCATACAATTCAGTACCTTTGATGTGGACTTCTCTTAGGTAATCTCACTCCATTTCCTTTTACAATATTCTCATACAACCAACATTACTAACATTTTGAACATCATTGTTACCTATTTTGTAACCTATATTCTCATCAACATCACATATAATTATTACTGTCGATGCTATCGTTACAATACCTCTTACCTGGGCCTAAGGGGAGAAGCAAACAAACAAGGATCTCTGTCACCACATGCTTGTGGTTGATTCAACAATGCAATGTATTTTCGGTTTATTTTGATCATCCTTAAAATGTACAGGTTTTATCTTTAACTTTATTTACCACTTGAATTGGACGGTTTATTGTGCGATGTGGACAACTCCTACTGATGTGTCCTGGTTTGCCACAACTGAAACATACAAAATCTCTAAAATTTTCGCCTATATTTTGGTACTAGGTGTAAACTGATCATTTACACTGTATCCTGCTTTTCCAGCACTAACACTAGACCAGAATTATATTGACTTGCCCCTCTACCACCTCTATTAAAGGATTTATTATAGACTCAACGAGATGATACCTGTGAACTCGTAGTCTTACCTGTGCCTTGTAATTTTGCTGCTCTTGCCAAACTCTGCTCCTTCCAATTTTAGGAGTGACGTCAGTATTATATAGCTTATGGGTCAATGCATAATTATCAGACAATCTAGTGGCTTCATCCACATTATCTACATCACGTTCATCCAAATATGTTTTTAATAAGTGGATTAATTCCATCCTTGAACTGCTCAAGCAAGATAAGTTCCTGAAGTTTACCGAAATCACCATTAACTTCTCGGGATTCATCCACCTATCATACCACAGGCGTTGTTCCGTGCATACTCCATATGAGTACGACTGTCTCTTTTTATCCAGCTTCTGAACTTCTCTCTATACCTCTCTGGCACCCATTCATAAGCTTTCAAAACTTCGGATTTAACTCTCTCATAATCCTTAGAATCACCTAAAGATAAGGCAGCAAATACTTCCCTAGCCTTTCCTCGAAAGGAGTTTGAACCGCCAACGTGCTCCATGACGTTCTCGGCCATTCACGCTGTTTCTGCTACTTTCTCAAATGTAAAAAAAATGCATCCACTTCATTTTCAACAAAAATTGGTACACTTTTTACTGCATTGTCTATTCTAAAAGATTTTGGTATTTCTCTGACTTTTCTTCTACTTCAAGTTTCTTCTATCTCTAGCTCTATCCTCTTTTGCTCAACTTCAGCTTCTACCTTCTTTTGCTCAACTTCAGCTTCTACCTTCCTACCTTTTCAGCTCTCTCATTTTCTAACTTCTTTAGTTCAACAGCTTTCTCACTCTCCTTTTCAGCTCTCTCATTCTCCAATCTAACTATCTGCATATGAATCTGCATCTGCTCAACACTCATCCCTTCATAAAAAAGTTTGGACTTTTTTGGTTTAACCCTGCGTGACTTGGTTTTTTCACGTACGGCTTTGGCACCTTCCTCTTCACTTGCACTACCCTCGTATTATTTTCACTAGCGCTTTGCTGGCTATCAGTTTCTTCCTCTTCCCAACTCATTAGTAACAACCCTTCCTTATCAGACAAAATGCCTAAAGTCATTAGCGCCTCACTTACTTTATTTGAGATTTCTTGCTTTCCTTGCAGATTCTGATACTTCTACATTATAGTACCTAGCTAGAACAATCCAGTGTTTTTTAGTTATACCTCTAACTTTTCACCACTAGGACTACGTATGAAATCTTTCAAATCAAACATCTTTAATAACCTGCTCAAAATAACACAGCAAGACAAATATTATAGCACTAACACTATCACAACTCTCCCCCCTCTCTAAAGTACATGGAAGTACTGAAAAGCAATTAACAGAGGAGTAGGGATACGTCAAGTTATGGTTGAATACGCTCGACATTGAATAAAGCAACAATTAATAAGGATACGTTCGGGTTTCGTTCGATAGAATGAGTAAACATTGAGTATGGATATGTTCGAGTTTCGTTCGATAGAATGAGCAAAAACTGAGTAGGGTATACGTTCGGGTTTCGTTCGACAGGCCCCCATGTAACATAAAAAAAAACTTTCTATGGTAAGGATTTACGAGGAGAATATATCAGGAAACAGTGACAACCCACTATAACTTAAAATGTACTTTTAATAACAATTAGTAAGAATTAGTCACAAACAGAACATTAAACAAATTACGGACGTATTACACAAAAACAGACTCGCCATACAGCACTTCATCAAGACTACTCATCACTAATCACTGCATTTTACAGTATAATACCCAAGTCACAAAGTTTACATCAACACAACATATAATTCACTGTAACATCAAAAAGTTAGTGGTAACCAACGTAACATCACACAAGAAAACGTCCAAATGGATAAACAATACATTACCTATATTCCTCAAAACTTGATACACTATTATAATCACTTGTTTGTTTCAGCTCCAACGAAAATCGTCGTTTTGGGCCTTTATATACCAGACTCACGCTAGACATCCATGGACCAAATATCATTGTTTCGGTACATTATCCTTGGCGACTACCGCCTACGCCAAGCGCTACTGCCATCTGTTGTCTAGTGTACACACTTTTTTTCTATGCAAATATCAATTTTCAACCTTTTCTGCAATTTTACATTCATAAATCAATATTCCTTTACAATATATATATATATATATATATATATATATATGTATATATATGTATATATATATATATATACATTAATATATATATATATATATAGCTTGTTTTTGTTCGTTTTATATTTAAGTTCATGTTTTCAGACTTTGTGAGTATTTTTTAACCGAGTCTATTTCAAGTTTTTATTCTTTGTAATATTACACCGCCCTGAAGATGAGAACACGTGGTTTAAGACATTTGGCCAATAATTTACAACGATGCTACGATGGCTGTTTACATTTATATATATATATATATATATATATATATATATATATATATATATATATATATAATCACTAATTGATAAGGTAGGAGTAAGTCCACCCAAATAAAGACCTTAGCTTCAAACCAGTGTTTTTAATGGGCATTTTATACTTGAGACGTATTCTGTTTTATCGGAAGGATTTATTTATACACATTATATATTATATATATATATATATATATATATATATATATACTATATATATATATATATATATATATATATATATATATATATTCGTATGTCTGTATATAGATAGATTGATATATAGGTAGACTGATAAATGTGTGTGAGTGTGCTTTAAAATTCGTAAACAAGAAATACAAGTTTGGCATCATCATGCTCAAAGATGGCTGGCTATTCATGGCCAGCAGGGATATGTCGCTCGTGGTAGGCTGTTCATCCACTGTGGCCTCATAAGAAAAGAGTTGGTATTTAGTTTCTGTATTTTGTTGTTTTTCTAATTCGTAAGTATCCTTCCTATATAAGACTCCTTTCCTACTTGGGATATTCAATGACGACTTTCCATTGGCTAAATCATCAGAGATGCGAAGAAAACAAAAGCTGTTTTTCCTAAGTTGTATTTCAGCAGTGATCTTTTCACATTCACAATGCTTACATAAGTCTTTCTGCATCACTTCAGAGGGTGTGTCAATGCAGATGTGCCGCAGGGAAAAATGAAACGTTGGGTATGAATCCTGATCGATTTCGCCGCCAGTTCTTCGAGACATCTTCTGAAAGCCTCATCAGTCTTTTTGAAGAGACTTTAGAAAACTAAAGGCGATACAAACCAGGATTTATAAACAGCGTTTTATTTTTTTCCTGTTGCACATTATAATGTATATATGTATGTGTATATATATGTGTGTACATACATACATATAAATGAAATGGTTATGTCTTTGGAGGATTCCTAATGAACTGCTGTCTCCCACAGCATCCATGAATAGTGCAGAATTCATTTTATAAAAAGACAGGAAAAAACTCTCAAAGATATTGTTTCATAGTAAAGCAAGGGATGAACTAAGGAACACCTGTAAGAATGCTATAAATGGATCCTGTTTTTCTTAGTTAGAGAGAGAGAGAGAGAGAGAGAGAGAGAGAAGGTTTGGTATGGGATATTATTTCCTTTTAATCCAGCAACATATTTATTACTTTAATGATACCCGTCATGTTACTTTGCTAGTCAGGCCAAATATATTAAAGTTTTAGAAATTGTCAGACCAACCACAACAGAACAGCAAGGTAATGGACTCCAGATTTTTTAGGTACTTCATGATAAAATCCTTGAAATATATAAAAACAAAAACTGCTGGACAACAACCCCTAAACAAAATACGAACCCAGAGGATACAGCTTCAATGACATGGGAGCTCTCTCTCTCTCTCTCTCTCTCTCTCTCTCAATGATACTTATCCTCGTCACTCAAGAAGACTGATGATGCGTGATTCTCATTACAAGTTGAACATCACAAATTACTCGCGTATCTACTATGCGTGTAAGTGGAGACAGCTGAGAACGAATGAAAGCTGGTGTATGATTAAGTGGGTAAATGAGTCCAAGGAGGAGAATTAAGTGTTAGTAAGCAGGCGAGTGATAAGGAAGTGGCTAATTCGTGTAGGTATTCGAATATAATAATTATAGATGGTTGTAAGATGAGAGAAGAGGCGAGTCGAGATATATGTGAAATAAAGAAGGTAGCAGGATCTCTGCAAAAGATATGATAGACGTGTAAGTGAAGCATTAAACTTTAACAAGGATGAGAGAGAGAAGTTCAGTGAAATGCCCAACAACCTTCACGACAACTGTTTAAAACAGAAACCTATTCCGAGCAGAGGAAAAGTCCCAATTAGACTAATGACGTTGCAGAACAGAAAGCATCAATTAGGTTGATTAAATTCAGCGGCAGTTGCGAAGTTTTCCCGCGCTTACGTCCGATTTTAAATTACGCTAGACTTCATTAAAATACTTTTCCGCTGAGAGAACGAATTCGACACAAAAATCTAAGAAACAGTCGGTAACACAGCTGCTGATGAATGATTTTACATACCACGTCTTGCATTCCGGGACTTGTGTTGACGTATCAGCCCCCTAAAGTCTCTGGTTATTTCGTGTAAGAAACAGAGATAGGATAATTAGGTATTTGCGCTCCTGAAGAATGATTTTACAGTTAGCATCAGCCACTCCAAGACCTTATTGTGACCCTTTCGCGCTGAAGAATTTTTCCTTTTGTCATGATTATTATTGAGAAGATCAACTCTATTCATATGGACCAAGCCCACAGTGGCCACTGACATGGAATTCAAGCTTCCTGAGAATATGGTGTTCATTTGAAAGGAGTAACAGAAGAAGGTCGTCGGATATACAGAAAATTAAGATAGGTTGTAAGAAAATATAAATTAGCAAATTAATAGGTAGATACAAGTAATGCAAGTAAATTATATATTGCATCTTCACTTGAACTTTTGAAGTTTCAATTGCGCAACATCCTCAGGAGACTGTTCCACAATCCAACCTTGTGAGGAAAAAAGGAAAGATCTCTGGAAATGAAAAGTTCGATAGCGAGGCACATTTACTGCATATTTGTGATGTTGTTCAGCAAATCTGGCCGCTCTAGGCAGGAAAAGGGGATCAAGGGTCAACTATGGATTAGAAAGATCTCTTTTAAAATTGACAAACAAGAGACCATCCGCCGATGGTCCAAGTCATGACTGCTACTATTAGGACACAGAAATCCATCCCATGAACCACGCTGTCTGCAAGAAGTGAACACCTCACAGAAGCAGACATCCACATCTGAGAACAAACTTCTAGTAAAGAAAACACAACTCACTCGCTCCCGAGACATCTGGGTACTCAATGTGATTCATTTCAACTCGCATTAACATCGTTGTCTGTTGCAAGATTCTACGCATAGCTGGAGCATCAATCCTCTCCTTGACGCTTTGCTATTTGTACAGACTTTCGATTTGCTTTACCAGGAGAGAAGGCTCCTGATGCCCTCGTAAGCACTGATTTTTGGAATGAGATTGCGAGACCCATACCCTTACAGAGCTTCGAGAGAAAATATGTACAAAAGACGCTCGGTGTTCATTTGTGGTTACCCTTGCATGCTGTGCCCAAGTAAATGAGATATGTGTATAATATAAGTGGATTTTTTCTGAGTTAAAACCGAGTTCTCATATGACAGGTTAAAGACTCAGAGCAGTCACCCATGAAAAAAAAAATAGCAAGGACAATTCGTGATACAAGCTATCGACGGGTGATGATTAGGTTTTTGAATTGCTAAATTTGAATCCAGTTGTTGGAAGTTGAAGCTGCATCCTCTGGGTTCCTATTTTGTTTAGGAGTTGTGTTCACCAATTTTTTATTTTTATATATTTAAGGATTTTATCATGAAGTACCTAAAAGTTTTTTTATTTATATATGGCATGTCTACAATGGGGATATAATTTTGACATCATCAATCACGGATAAAGCAAAACTGTCCCCTGACAAATTGAATGGTTCAGAAAGTTGCAAAAAACATTAGTACAAGAAACAAAGAATCATAGTTCAGTTACTTTCTAAATGAATGTTGTCTAATTAACGTTGATAATAATGTTCTAATGCAATAGTCTACCATTTCTTCCTTTAAAAAAATGATTTATACCACTGTAACCAGAGCATAAAGCGACGAAACTTGCATTTCATACAATTTCATATTTCGACTGGGGATTGAAATAGCTGTTCATGCTGAAAGGGATTTACTTTAAGCTGATACAGAAATTTCAACCATGGGATTACAGAATTATTTGAAGTTTTCTCTCTCCATGGAAAGATTTTTTTTTTTTTTTTTACGAAAAAATGCCGTGCTTATATTATCCCAAACGTAATCCATTAGCGTATTTGGAGAAATGATCATATCCTTGAGTTGAGTGTACATGTAGATTTGAACTAGGCTTAAACTACGGTATGAATAGATCCTAAACGATAAAATTTAACATGTGATTTATAAGTAATCTAACAACGAATAATTTCTGTTGGCTAATACCTATGACAATGGAAATTTGAAAGATTCAACTCAAATAGAGAAAACGATCTCAGTGCACTTAAAAGTATTCTGCTTTATAAATTAAATAGCAAATTAATTGAAACAGTATCACAGTTTTTATCGAGACCGAATGTATGAAATGGGTTAAGCTTTGATGTCATCTCTGTCTGTTTGTCAGTCTTGATCCGCGAAGGCAAGTGACTCCGAATCTAGTTGGCAATGTGACAGAGGAGCAGCAGTTTTGAAATTGGAGAACCCTCTGTTATACATACTCCAGGGACCATGAAAGAAACCTGATCAACTGAAAAACTGTTGGAAGCTGCAATGCGTCGTCGTAATAAAAACTACTCCTTTCCAGTGACAGTGAATGACTCGAAGTATAATGGCTGCTTCTCCGTCAAATACAGACGAAGTTATTTGCCCGATCCATCAGCCCTTTCCCGAAGCCAGCCGAACACCTAATCGAATTCCCCTTGACAATGACCTCACCTCTCGCGTCTCGCTGTCGTTTCATTTCATTAGCAAGGAATCAAATACGGATCCTGCGCGTCAGTGAGGATTCAGCAGGCAAAGCGTTCCACTAAACCCCTAATTAGCAATCGTTGGTGCAAATTAACCAACGGTAATCTAGGCTAAACCTTCGGGGACGTTGACAGAAGAAGGTATTGCACCACCTGGGATCAAATGTCACCGGGGATGGAGTCAGAACGAAGGCGGAGAATCAGATGGCCTTTCTAAACCCTTGACTGTTTGTATATCGGTTACATTGCTTTGCATGTTAAGACCTCCCCAAATGAAATTGGGGGAAGGAAAGTTCATCAATATCTCTAGGCTTTTGGCCGTTTGTCTACCTCTTAACCTTCAATCTGTCATGAAATGTTATCGACAGATTCCAAAGGAATTTTGAGACTGGAGAACATTGGTCAACGAGACACTGAGTGAAATTATACACATACACGCAGACATATATATATATATATATTATATATATATATATATATATATATATATATATATATACACTAGCTGACCAACCCAGCGCTGCCCGGGATAACTGAATGACAACCGATAAAATCTCTCTCTCTCTGTCTCTGTCTCTGTCTCTCACAATTTTCCTTTTTCTTCCCTAACACCCCTCTCTAGTCTCCCTCTCTCAGTCTCTCCAACCCTCCCTCACTTTTTCCCTCTTTCGTCTCCCTAACACCCCCTCAACTCTCTCTCTCTCTGTCACCCACTTCCCAATGCCCATACCCTTTGATGTCCATGATGTGTATGGGGAAGAACCAGCCCCGTTCCAGGGAAGCCCTTCCTCCCCATCCCCAAACCTTTGATGTAGTGCGGTCTTACCCCCACAGTGCTGATTTCCTGAAAGTAAGTCATAACGTACCAAGTTTGGTTGAAATTGCTCAATGCATTTCAGAGTTATGCAGGAACATACACACACACGCGCGCGTACATACATACATCCATTTATATAATGAATGGTAAAAATGTTCTGTTACAACAGAATTCCATCTAATAAAAGGAGCCCATAAATATGACAAAATATAGAAAGTAAGTACTATATCTCAGAGACTGTTGTCTCTCTCCTCAGTTAGGTAATCTTTTATATATATATATATATATATATATATATATATATATATATATATATATTATATATATATATATATACATACACATAGATATAGACATAGATAGATAGATATATATGAGGAGGCTTTACGCACGGTTAATGTCAAGCCTTGTAATAAAAATAGTTTGAAGAAACTTCCAACAAAAACTGTCAGTTGGTAAAACAAAGATCAGCAACACAGTGTAACACTGGGTTTGGTCTGTACTTGGATGGGTCACTGCAAGACACCTTAGAATGGAAATTATATTATTTTTTTCCTTCAAAGGAGGGTTTTTTTCTACCTCTTCGATTTAGGCTACTTTTGTTCTAAGAGCGTGTACAAGCGCACTCACTCTCACACTGCATGAATAATGTATATATATATATATATATATATATATATATATATATATATATAATTGTATTAATACAATGCCCTCCCTACTTCTCGACTGTCATATATATATATATATATATATATAATATATATATATATATATATATATATATATATAAAGGCAAATGCCACAAAGGATAAGTGAAATAACGGAGTGGCTCCTAGGCCTTTCGTCACACGGTCCCTTACTAGCAGACTGAGTCGAAAGGCCTAGCAACCACTCCGTAGTTTCACTTGGTATTTGTCTTTATTTAAATATTCATCACGTTCTATATCAGTTGTACACACACACAAACACACACACACACAAACACACACAAATATATATATATATATATATATATATATATATATATATATATATATATATAAAATATATATATATATATATATATATATATATATATATATATGTGTGTTATCCATAGTTTACGAGGTAAGGAGAACCTGGTGAGAAGTGGGAAGCTTGCCTGTCTGTACAGCAGGGAAGAGCTAGACTGACATGTGGTACGATAATCGTGGACGGTGAAACTGAAGGTCTACTTAACCCGATGAAAGATGAAAAGGGGCTGCAATGAGGCATGAGAGCCAATGGAGGAAGTGGTTTAGCCGGCATCAATAAAATGGATTTTCGTGATACACATCCTTGTACCGAATTCATAGGATAAAATAGGGACATATGATAAAATAGGTATTTTAAGGTGAAGAAAAAATAATGAGCCCGAAATTGGACTATCTTTATGAAATCTTGAATTATCGGAGAGACTGTTTGTAATAATATTGGAATTATACAATTGAAATGAATAAAATTCGAAGGTCACCAAAAACCATTAGAACTTACTCTGTTCGCACTTAACACGGTGCCAACGATTATTTCCATATATTTATATACATTGGTAACGATGTAAGCTACTCTTCTGCTACCTATCTACAAACTTCCAACCAGCCTCAAATTTAAAATGAACCATATAAAAGTATACGCTGATTTCGTCACTCATTCCGAAGTCGCCTGTTTGAAGTTTCAGGCAGATCCGGATGACCAACCGGATCCGGGCGTAGAAGTAATTGCTACCAGAAAGGGCGCTATTGGATGCAATTCCTCTTTGGGTCCTGTTTAGTGAAATGAGTCCTTAGCGCAGAGATGGAGGGAGGTCCTAGTTTCAGGAAACTGAATTATATGATGATATTACTGATATAAGTAACCACAAATTTCATGATAACGAGTGAGTTTTCAATTCATTGACGGATATCAAATCCTCTGTACTATGCTCCAATTGTGGAAATCAGTAATCTTCAGCTACTTTCTTAGAAACTTCGGAACTGTCATCTATATTAAAGGCTTTTTTCTCTTTCTATTCCTCGTTTTCCTCACGCATTAGGTTGCATGTTTCACAGGCCTCTGTACCTTCTTAAACTAAATGCGAAAGGCAGCTAAGACAGGCTGTAAAGGTTTGTTGTGATTAGTTTTAGTCAACCTGGCCTTATACCAACAGGGTGGCCTTATACCAGTGGCGGGACTAAGTGGACTGAGGTTTTGAGTGGGAATAACACGCCTGGTGTGAACCTGGCTATTCCCAAACTCAGCATGAAGCCTCGTCAAGCTCAAATACTCACAACGTATCGGAATCGATGACAAATATGACTAGGAAATAAGTTTTAAAAGCCAAGAAGAAAATTGATCAAGTACCTTAAAGTCGTATGTTACCGATTCGTACGTGACACCACGGGGGACTGGCATCCACCCAAATTCCGTGTCAGCTGGACATAAAATTTCCCTTATAGTTTTCCCTTAAGAGGATATGGGCCGGGAGTTGGCAGTCAGCGCGACAGACGCCAGAGGATTTGCCGGTTGGAAAATCGAACTCCATTAGAAAGACAGGATTCCAACTCACTGCTTCTTGTAATCTTGTTAATAAAATTTGATTAAATTACCGTGACATCTTTCTTTCAAAAGAGAGTCCAGGCCGTTATATATATATATATATATATATATATATATATATATATATATATATATATATATATATGTATGTATGTATGTATGTATGTATATATATATATATGTATATTATATATATATATATATATATATATACACACACACACACACATATATATATATATATATATATATATATATATATATATATATATATATATATATATATATATATAACACGCTATAAATAACGTAAACGATGGGTTTTTAACAGGACCAGAATAATTCAGTTTAGAAACAATATACGCTTTTTAATTTGCATCTAGGATCGTGTGTCGCAAAAAGCAATGATCAGAGCCAATTTCATTTACCTCCCAAAATATGAAACTACCGGACTGGGCAGGAACAGTGGGAGAACTGTAGAACATCCAGGGATAACTGTATGTATATAGTATATATGTGCATATATACATACATACATACATACATACATATATATATATATATATATATATATAGTATATATATATATATATATATATATATATATATATATATATATACACGAGTAGCCCATGATTCACTTGATGTTGGGGTTGGGAGGGGCGCCATTCTTGTAGATTACCCTGTTTAGGAGAATATTCTAGCGTAGACTATATCATTAAGATCTCGATTAATTGTAATCACAACAAATGGCAAATTTCAATTAACAATATTGGGTAGATAATTCTTTACACTTGTATTTAATAAAATAGTTTTAAGTTTACTCTGCAAGGTTAGGAATGGAATGGAATATGTGATTTTGACATTAAGCCAAGCACTGGGACCCATAAAGTCTCTGCAAGGTTAGGTCACCATATTTAAAGTGTTCAAAGACACTACAAAAACTATAACTGCAACAACAAAATCAAGAATAACCACATCAAGAATAAAACGTCTGAATATAAGGTAGACCTATAATAATCCAAACGTCATAAGCTACATAATCTAACAAAAAGACATTGGGCAATGTAGGTCTACGTCATTTTTCATTATCCTGTTGTTTCGGAAAGAGATCATGTCCTTAAGAAAATTCTAAGAAAGTTGTATCCAGTGTGACTCAAATCCTGTCCTACTGTAACTTAAAGTTAACTTAGGCATAATCAGGTTTTGTAGAGCGCAGTTACTGCTTATCATCCGAATGTGTAAACGAATTCAATGAAATCAGTCTATGATTGTTAAAATGTAGTAAAGTTTCCTGAAATCAATATGAAATAACAATTTACACGGCTCTATGACAGTCTCTGCGTTTAAATTCAGAATTTCGATCACGTTTGACTTTGACAATATCAAACGGTAATTAACATTGTCCAGTGATTTAAGTGCACCGATTCAGGTGAACCTTATTGACGAAAACATTGCAGCATTCCGGAACACTGCTTATCTAATTTTTTTTCTTTTTAGATATGTATCATGATTTTATTTCAGGGGATAATTTAATGTTTCCTTTTGATAATCTGCAGAACTTATTTTAGTTCGGTAAGACAACCATTGCTAAATTAATGAAGATAAAAAGTGCCATAGATTAACCAATAACCGATTTTTCGAAACCATTGCCAACCAATCAGTGTCAAGGAATGGTGGTGAAGTAAGCAGTGGGCGGGACTAAGTTGTAAAGAACCATTGATTTTGTTATAGTACATTCCCTAAAGAACTGGACTTTAAGCAAGACCACCGAGATAGAAGGCCTGTTCGATGTGACGTCTTGACGTGATGACGTTGACCCTGGTAGTCCGACTCTCCAAGGCGAGTGACTGGCGACTCACTCCTGGCTCTCGATCTTCCTTCCCTTCCATCACTTGGACACGAGGTGTTTTCGTGGTTCCATAAAACTTATATGGGATCATGAGGTAGCGAGCCATGGATACATCTTGTGTACTTTTTTGGACGAACTTACTGTGGTAAGCAGATAAACTCGGCAATAAGTTCACCGCAACAGGTACTAGCTACCTATTTGACTTTTCTCTCTGGATGACTTTCGACTGCAATATAAATACAGTCTGCATTCTTGGTAGAAGTTGTGAGCAACAAGGTCAATATGAAGAAAGATTGGTTTAGCCTACATTGAATTTTATTAGGAATTCATGTCAACCAATGCTTAACAGAGTCGAATAGGTATAGGCTAGCCTAAATCAAAGAACTCCCAGTGTAGCCTTTACCTACCAAACAACACCTCGTGTAGCCTATGCCAACCAATACCCAGTGTAGCCTGTGTCCAACTTAGATACTGCAAGTGCATAGAAAGCCCAGAAGAAATTTAAAGCATGCTGTAGCCCATAGGTATGTTGTAAAGAGCATTATTGCAATGATTGGGAAAGGGGCCCTGTGTCAGGTAAGAAGGTTGCAAACATGATATCTAACTGTGTGATAGAACCTTCAGACAAGGTACTCAAAAGTTACATTAGCACAGACGGACATATAAGTTATAGGTGCATCACAACTTAAGTCCAGTACACTAGTGGTGGGGAAATAGGCAAATTTCCATTGACAATAGTCTAAAGCATGGGACTAACCTTTTGGGCCTAGATTGGTTAAGGTGAAAAAAAGTAGACTGGCATAGTATTCTAAGGGTTACAGGTTCAAATCAGGAGCCTACATTAGAAATTTCACTATCCTAACCTAACCTATCCTCATTGCATTACTAGGTTTTGGTGCCCATATATACACGTAAAAATATTAAAAGACCATCTTTCTTCTTCCACACGTAAAACTTCAGTACAGATTAATGAAATACCATACTTATGCCACAATGCCCTACCTACAGTTGAGCCTAACTGTACAGCAAATGCATTTTTCATGTCACTGAAGTAGTATGTCACTTGGGAGATCTCAAGATTCCTACAGAGGTTCATGATACAAATATCATTAATTAAGCAGATATTCAGTAACTCCACAGAGCTGATACTGCTGAATGTATTTCTAACACTGCAATATATATTGCATTGCTGTTATAAAACTATTTATTCAATTTTTGGCAATAATTTTAGCTCTAGTTAATGACTGAATGAATTTGATTATTCATCAGAGCTGGTAATATTGTGTTTTTGTTATACCTATAGTTGTTCCCCTCAAAGTTACTGTAACGCCATCAGGGAGAGTTGTTTTTTTCAAACAGGTCTGCCCAGCATCATAACAAAAGGACTCAAATTTTCTGATGTATATTAAGAGTATATAAATGTTTAAATCATTACTACCAATGACAAATAGTGATACTGGTGGTGGATGAAACTCTCGTACTTAATACCATATTTTTGCATTATAAAGGCAAAAAAAAAACTATTGTTGGTTCACCCTTTGGCTATAGTGAAGCTGCAACAGGTGCATTTTACTTTATGTTAAACAGGTAAAGTCTAAATTCAAGTAAGTTGCACAAATTCCCAATTAAAGCATAAAAGCTGATGTACTGCACTGCACACTGAAGAAAGTAATTATAGGCTTAGAAAAAAATAATTTTTACAGTGTTTTGCATTGTAACATCATAATGCTATCATTGGGAAAGCAATGTCCTATTTTCCCAGGATTCCATATCTGTCTATAGTGTATCCTCACCCATTTCAGAGTAACAAATGCCCTTTTTCGCATATGTTTCAGTAAAATTATAAAAAAAATATCTCTGGAATAATTGGCTTGGCTAGAAAGTTATAAATAAAACACTGAAGTTGCCTCAGTTCTCCTTGAAGTCAATAATTTGGAAAACGAAATGCATTATGCACCATTTAGCCCTTTGAAAAACTTCATGATATAGATCTTTACTCTATGAACATTCATAAAAACTATCATTAAAAGCATTATCTCCCTACACCTTTGAGAAACGAAATGTTCATTTAGTGTTACAAATATCCAATGAATATATCGTTCAAGCTTGACTAACCATTGGAAAAAATCACTCCCTTTTTATTCAGAATGCAAATGTCAAAATTTTACATTTGGTCGACAATCATGAATTTAAATGTCAAAGGGTAAATAACAGAGATAAGCTGCTCAAAAAGTAATGAAGGTTATAGTACAGAAAAACATAGAAAAATTAACAATATGGGTTTCTACTAACGTTTCATTGAATAATTGTTGTTCAAGAAAGTAACTATTGTAGCCAAAGGGAAAGTTAGAAAATTTAAATATCAAATAATGACTGTATGTAAGAGAGAATGATTTCATTCACATATAGTAGAAAGAACCATGTTTTTTTTGTGATTTAAACCTATGCACTGCTGTTTGTTCTTTGGTAGACAATGTATAGTAACTAAACAAATTGTTTTGGTTCAGCATTTTATATTAATCTTATAACTTGTTTTGTTCATGAACTTACCGTTTCAGATATATATCGCTGTATTTTCCGAAGTCCGACAGAAATTAAAAACTTACGACACACGTAGTGGGAGTCAGGTGGTTAGTTACCCATTCCCGCCGCTGGGAGGCGGGTATCAGGAATCATTCCCATTTTCTATTCATAATTTTTCTGTCGCCGGTGTTGTAAACACAGTTTTCAGCACCTCCGTCTTGAATTTAGGAAACTTGGCTACTATAAGTACCCCTTTTTGATTTTTTGGTATCTTGACTTTTGGTTCGGTGGCTAGGCACACGTTAATTGGTGGATTTGATTGATTTTGGCTTGATTTCTCTTTTAAATAAGATGTCTGGTTCTAGTTCGGCTAGCGCCAGGTTTTGTACCAGGAGTGATTGTCGAGGTAGGCTACTGAAAGCATCAGTAGACCCTCATACTTTGTGTAAGAGTTGCAGAGAGCATGATTGCATGTATGAAAGTCGCTGCAAGGAATGTGAGTGTCTTTCTGATTCTGGATGGAGAGCGTATGAGTCCTATCTGCGTAAGCTTGAACGGGATAGGTTAAGGAGGTCTTCCTCCAGGAGCGTTTCAGGTAAACGGCAGGAAGTTCATGTTTCTCCTACTAACCCTCCTTTAATCACTACTCCTAACCCTGTAGTGTTGCCTTCGGGCCCTGAAGCAGTGTCTGTAGAGGGTAATACCCTTACACTTATCTTAGAGTCGATTCGTAATTTAGAATCTAAAGTGCTCGCCTTAGAAGGCAAAAGTGAAGGTGCAAAGTGCAGTGACAGTGCTCCTTCGTTGGTGGAGGGTGCGTCAGATCGGCCCCATTTCGCCTCTAGGCCTAGACCGCTGCCGGACTCCCAGGTTTCAGGGAGAGGGCATGTCGAAAGCCGCAGGAGGGTTACGGGAACGCCCACCGATCTGACGTGCCTTCGGCAAGTATCTGTGGACGTTACACAAACTGCCAAAGAGCGTGCGCGTGCACGTCTCCTGAAAGAGTGTTTCTCTTCTTCAGAGGCTTCCTCCCCGCACAAGGGGTGGAGCTCGCATTCTATTTCACGCCCGCTGAAAAGGGAGCGTTGGTGATCGTTGACGCTTCACGTCCCAGTTTTGGCTCTCGAGAGGCGATCTTCGCCTGAGAGTGTGTTCGCTGCTTTCCCGCCACAGAAGAAGCGTAAGGAGTCATCGGATGATGACTTTGTGGAGCGCCCCAGTCGCTCTCGAGCGCGTGCTACGGCAGTTTCTGGGAGAAGGAAGAAGGCGTCCCCTCGCCCCTCGCCTTCTCACAGGATCAGCCCGTCACCTGACAAAGAATCCTCTCCTACGGAGAAGATCCTGCGCTCTTTGCAGCAACAGCTTGCTGATGCTCTTGCTAAGAAAGGGACGCAACCACGTCCCAGGAGAAAGGATGACCGTCTTCCTGTGAAGAGATCTAGAAGGTCTCCCTCCCCCTCTCCTCGCTCGTCTATCTCTCCACTTTCCTCGCCTGCTAGAGTTCGTGCGACTCCCCAGCGGCTCTCTGGAGGACGTGAAGAGGATTTTGCTCGCTCGGCGCATGAAGCGGTATTACCCGCTCGTAAGCTTGCGGTGCGAGAGCTTGATACTTGCGTGAACGCTTCGGTGCAAGTTCACGTTCCTGACGCTCGGTCGGAAGCCAAGCGAACGCCAGTTGCATCTAAGAGTGCTCCAGCGGAAGCAGAGCGCGCACGAGATGTTAAGCGCGCCTTAGTTAATGTCATTCGCACGCCAGTGGACGCCAAGGCGTGCGCCAGCGGACGCCAGCAGCGCGCGAGTGGACGCCAATCCCGCGCTAGTGGCAGCCAGGCGTGCGCCAGTGGACGCCAGGTATGCGCCAGTGGTACGCCAGGTATGCGCCAGTGGACGCCAGGTGTGCGCCAGTGGACGCCAGGTGTGCGCCAGTGGACGCCAGGTGTGCGCCAGCGGACACTCGGGTGGACGAAGATGTGGAGTGTCGTCGCCCCCCACCTGTTTGTGATGAGTCTTTACAAGTTGCTCCGGGTCTTAGAGATTCGACCGGAGCTCCTATTATTGAGTCAGCTTTACCTTCCACTTCTCAGCAACGCGCCTCGTGGAAACTTAGACCAGATAGTCTTGGTCCAGCCTATTTGCCTCCAACTTCACCTGTGTCGGAAGCAGAGGTTAGTGACGCTTCGGTTGAAGTGGATGACGAGAAACCTTTGGCGGCAGTCTCTTCCGACTACCAGGTTTTGACCCGCCTTCTTCAATCAGAGTTTGGAGAGACGTTTCACCCGGAGGCTCCTCGCTCTCCTCCTTCAACTCAACTTTAAACTTTCGTTCGTCAAGATCAACAAGGTCTCGGCATTCGTCAGGATGAAGAAGTCCCTTTCAACTAAGAGGGCTCTTCGTAAGGTCCATGACTGGATGGAGAAAAGGAAGTCTCAGGGAAAGACTTCTTTTGCCCTGCCACCTTCGAGACTTAGTGGGAAGGCTGGCATTTGGTACGAGACGGAGAAGACGTAGGTATTAGACTTCCCTCGTCAGCCAAGGAGACTTCGCCAGCATTGTGGATGCCTCGAGGAGGTCTCACCTGTCCTCTTCGAAAGTTTCATGGTCAACTACGGAAATGGACTACCACCTTAAAGGCCTCTTTCGGACGTTAGAGGTCTTCAACTTTCTAGATTGGTGTTTGGGAGTTCTGGATGCCAAGTCTAGGAGTTCCGACTCGATTAGTCTGGGGGAGCTGTCCAGCGTACCGTCAGAGATGGTTCGGAGGAGCTTACAGCTCACTTTTGCACAGGGCTCTTGAAGAAGAGATCCCTGTTTTGCAATTTTACAGCGAAATCTGTTTCTCCATCACAGAAAGCAAGACTTTGCTCTTCGCTCCTTTTTCGGATCATCTCTTCCCCCAGGCTATGGTAAAAGACATTGCGACCAGTCTACAGGAGAAGGCCACGCAAGATCTCCTCGCACAATCTTCAAGGAGACCTGCGGTTCCTTCGTCCTCGGGAGTTTCGATTATCAAGAAATCGAAGCCCTTTCGAGGTAGTTCTTCCTCGAGACCAGCCCCTCGAGGAAGAGGCACTTCCAGAGGCAGAGCCACGGCGCTGGCCAAGAACAAGAAGTGAAGCAGAAGTCCTTCAGTCACCGGTGGAGCCAGGCTTCAGCTTTTTGCGCAAGCCTGGGAAGAGAGAGGTGCGGACAAATGGGTCCGTGGACATCTTAAAGAAGGGTTACCGGCCCGGATCCCGTTCCTGAAACCACCCCCGCTGTCTACGACACCCAGGGACATGTCTCCTTCCTATCGGGGAGAGAAACAACAAGTGCTTTACGATCTGTTAGATCAGATGATCGTGAACACGCCGTAGAACAGGTCTCCGACTTGAATTCCCCCGGATTTTACAACAGACTGTTCCTGGTGCCAAAGCAGTCGGGGGAATGGCGACCGGTACTCGATGTCAGCAACCTGAACCTCTTTGTCATCAAGCAGAGGTTCAAGATGGAGACACCTCAGTCAGTGATGGGAGCTTTGAGACCGGGGGATTGGATGGCTTCACTAGATCTCCAGGACGCGTATTTCCACGTCCCCCCACCTCCACCCCCGTCCAGGAAATACCTGCGGTTTGTCCTGAAAAGGAAAAGTGTTCCAATTCAGGGCTCTCTGCTTTGGACTCAGCACTGCTCCCATGGTATTCACCCTACTGATGAAGAACATTGCGAGGTGGCTTCATCTTTCCAATGTCAGGATCTCTCTCTACCTGGACGACTGGCTCGTACGAGCCTCCTCGAAAGACCGGTGTCTGGAGGACCTTCACACGACGTTGACGTTAACGAAGTCCCTGGGGCTTCTGGTGAACCTCGAAAAGTCACATCTGACCCCTTCTCAGTCTTTAGTCTATCTGGGGATTCAGATGGACTCAGTGGCTTTTCGGGCTTTTCCGTCCCAGGGGCGACAACTAGATTGCCTAAGCAAAGTGTCAACCTTTCTGGGGAAGGATTCATGCTCGGTGAGGGAATGGATGAGTCTGCTGGGGACCATTTCCTCACTGGAGAAGTTTGTTTTCCTAGGGAGGTTGCACCTCAGACCTCTTCATTCTTCCTTGCCGACAATTGGAAGCACCAAAACACTTTGGATTCGATTCTGGTGTTATCAGAAGAGGTAAAGGGACACCTAAGATGGTGGACCGACCCTTTGAGAAGCTCGCAGAGGGTCTTTCCCTCAAGCTTCAGAACCCCGACCTAGTGTTGTTTTCCGACGCGTCTCCACGGGGTGGGGGGAGCAACACTGGGGGGGGAGGAAGTGTCAGCACCTGGAGAGGGGAACAGGTGTCCTGGCACATAAACCTCAAAGAGCTGGCAGCAGTTCATCTGGCGCTCCAGTTCTTTCAGAACGAAGTCTCCGGCAATGTGGTGCAGATCAACTCGGGACAAAACACCCACAAGCCCTGGCATACCTCAAGAAACAGGGAGGAACCCACTCTCGATCCCTGTTCTTCCTTGCAAAGGAGATCCTGTTATGGGCGAAGGCACACGACGTCTCTATCCTGACGAGATTCATATCAGGGGTAGAAAACGTCCGTGCAGATCTGCTCAGTCGACAAGGTCAACTTCTGCCGACGGAGTGGACCCTTCATCAGGAAGTATGCCAGAGGTTGTGGAAGTTATGGGGATGTCCTCTCCGTAGACATTCCTTCGCAACTTCAGGACAACGAGACTCCCGCTGTACTGCTCACCAGTTTCTAGACCCAGGAGCAGTAGCAGTAGACGCCCTTCTTTGGGACTGGACGGGGCTAGACGTATATGCCTTTCCCCCGTTCAAGGTCCTAGGGGAAGTGATAAGAAAATTCGCGGCATCAGAGGGGAACGAGGACGATGACTCTCATCGCCCCCTTCTGGCCAGCGACAGACTGGTTCACAGAGGTCATGTCCTTTCTGTAGACTTTCCGAGGACTCTGCCTCCAAGGATAGATCTACTCAAACAGCCCCACTTCGAGAGGTATCACAAAAACTCCCACCCCGCTCTGAGTCTGACTGCTTCATACTATCCAGAAGTTGGCCAGAGCGAGGGGTTTTTCAAGACCAGTGGCGAGAGCAATCGCAACGGCAAGAAGACCTTCTTCTATTGCCGTATACCAATCCAAGTGGGCTGTTTTCCGGAGCTGGTGCAGGAAGAAAGACATTTCCTCCACCTCTACCTCTGTGAGCCAGAATCGCAGACTTCCTTCTCTACTTGAGAAATGAAGTTCGCTTAGCGGTGCCTACGATAAAAGGCTACAGAAGTGTGCTTTCTGTAGTCTTTAGGCATAGAGGACTGGACTTAGCCAACAACAGAGACCTTCATGATCTTCTTAAGTCTTTCGAGACTTCGAAGGTACCCCAACCAAGAGTCCCTTCTTGGAACTTAGACATTGTTCTAAAGTTTTTGACGTCCAGTATTTTTGACCGCTCAACTTAGCTTCGCTTAGAAACCTGACAAGGAGACACTTTTCTAACTGCTCTGGCGACGGCGAAGAGAGTTAGTGAGATCCAGGCTATAAGCAAGCATGTTGGGTTTAAGAACTCTGATGCTGTTTGTTCTTTAAGCCCTTTGTTCTTAGCAAAGAACGAAAAACCGCCAACCAAACCCTTGGCCCAAGACATTTGAAATCAAGGGTTTGACAGAGATCGTGGGTAATGAGCCAGAGAGAGTCCTGTGCCCTGTCAGGGCTCTCAAATTCTATCTAGACAGAACGAAGGACTGTAGAGGACCTTCGGGCAACTTGTGGTGCTCGGTTAAGAAGCCCGATCTTCCCATGTCAAAGAACGCGCTTTCTTTCTTCTTGAGAGACACATTAAGGAAGCTCATTCCACATGTAGTGATAGTGACATGAAACTGTTAAAAGTGAATGCCCACGAGGTGGAGGGCTATTTCGACCTCGATAGCCTTTCACAGGGATATGGCACTCAGTGACATTTTGAGTGCCACATATTGGCGGAGCAACTCGGTGTTCGCTTCACACTACCTGCGGAGGTGAAAGCGACATACGAACATTGCTCGTCGCTTGGACCAATACGTCGCTGCAGACACTGTTTGGGGACAGGAGGTAGCACTCATCCTTTCCTTTAATGGTTAGGTGAGCTTTTAATCGTGTGTGTTTTTGGTTGTGGGGTTGATCGCCCGAGGCGGATCTCCCTTCTTTAGTCTAGTTTAGTGGTATACCTTTGGTAGACTAGGCCAGGTGGTTTTTGCTTCATTGCCCTCATTGTATGGTCCCCCAATGGTCTAGTCACATCGTGGTCACGCCCCCGTTGAACAGATCATCCTGAGTGCACCAGCTATATAGGTCTCTACCTCGCTGGCAACTCTAATAGCACAAGCAGACTTACGCGGCAGTAACCACGAAGTCAGCTATGCTAACAGGTAAGGAATCAAGATATCAGTTATCTGCATATATAGTTTCCTAAAATCTTCTATTCTGTCTACTCCCACCACCAAAGGTGGGATTCAGCTATATATATATCTGACAGGTAAGTTTCATGAACAAAATGATATTGTTAAGATACAATAAAGTTTGTTCATACTTACCTGGCAGATATATATAATTAAGTACCACCCACCTCCCCTCAGGAGACAGTGGAAATAAAAAATGAATAGAAAATGGGAATGATTCCTGATACCCGCCTCCCAGCGGCGGGAATGGGTACTAACCACCTGACTCCCACTACGTGTGTCGTAAGTTTTTTAATTTCTGTCGGACTTCGGAAAATACAGCTATATATATCTGCCAGGTAAGTATGAACAAACTTTATTGTATCTTAACAATATCATGTTTCGAGTAAGTATTATTTGGTGTACACTAATTAGTGTAGACGAGAAAATAGTAAGTAAATTAATAACTGGCAGACCAAAAATGGTAGATTTTGGCGAGGGTTTGTTTACATTTCTTTCGTCTGGCAGCGTAGTCAGTGCTAGCAGCTCGGACTACCCTTGCTTACGTCACAAAACATCGAACAGACCTCCTATCTCGGTGATCTTGCTTTAAGGGGATAGAAAGTCAAAATGAGGGACGCGTCTTTTTTCAGGCGAGTTTTATTATAATGATGCAAAGACTATTTCAAAATATTTTGTAAATCTTTTCTCAAGTTAAATATTTCTTCCCAGTTTTCTTTTTCACATAACATTTGTGTTTTTTTGCTGGTCTTACTCTAAACATTAATATGACTTTTTATATTTTAAATGGACAATTCTTTACTGTTGAACAAAACCTTCTGCACAGCATCTTCGAAATAGTTCTGGTCAATTGTACGTAAACGAGTGCATACGTATTGTATGTTTTCAAATACATTACACGAAAAAACTGCAATGTTCAGTTAAAAGTGGTCTCCAGGGTATATACAAGGATCATGACCTGACTGCCAGAGGGTCCTGTCCCGGATATAATTTCTGGGTGGAAAGGATTTCCTATAATTCCAAGATTTGCCGCACAGCCCAACTTCCCCAATCTCTCCTAGTTTTATCACACATTTCTTCGGACGGGATTAAAGCTAAAATCACCGAGATTTAATCTGCAAAGCAAAACTCGGAAGAAAAAATCGGAATTTCAATTCTTTCTGTAAAATATGAACTTCTGCAGTGACTTTTTATTTGCGTTTAGTTAAGGAATATAATTCACGGAATAAGTTTCTTAAAGAACTTAATTATAATTGTTGATGAAAAACATGAAATGTCATCATTAATTTGATTAATTGAAAAATACTGATGTTTGAATAGAACACGCTCGAACAACCTCAACTTACTAAAAAAAAAAGGGGGGGGGGGAGATGAATTGTTGGCAACGAAAATATCAAAATAACTAAATTTGACATAATAGATAAAAATATAATTGTAAGGTATACAAAATCTTAAACTTGACAGAAATACTACCATCACAGGAAACCAACAACACATAAGAAGTCAAAATTTTAATGAAGGTACCAAATTCTAATTATGAGTAACAAATTTGAGAGAAAAACGACAAAATTTTGAATTTAACATACACAAATAACAATCATTTCTAAAATACACAAGACCATGCTGACACTAGAATATTATGTATAATTTACCTAAGGTAGCTTTTCTTCATCGCTCCTTTTTTCTCTCATTTAACAAATGCGCCTCTTCGATGGTGGGTATTCAGTGCATTGTTTTCTGGCAACAGACATGGAGCATGTGAGAGAGCAATCACAGTTTCGGTTTTAAGCCTCAACTGGTTTTTCGCTTTTGAGTTGTCTAGTAAAGAAAAAATTCTCTCCCGAATGCGCAAACGGCAAAAAGTACTACGTAGTTTCTAACCACTAGTAGTTCTTTTTTAAGGGGACGATGTGGGGGAAACGATCCTTATATTCCTGGAAGTTCGGTTTTCAAATTTTAGACCAACATTTTTCTGGCTTAGTTGAATATGATGCATTATCTACCAAAGTCAGTTTCCTTCATGTGTTATTCTCTTGCTCAACTGAGTCAACACGGCTGAGATTTGGAAAAATATTTCTCCTGACTTTCAGGACACTGAGGAGATCTAACAGCCTAATGTAATTTAGGTTTGGAAAAATTCATAATCCCCTCCCCCCAATAGGAAAAGGGAAATAAGTAAGACAATTTTTGTGAGGCGCACATAAATCTAATTTCTTAGCTTGAAATACTGTATACTAAGCTCTTCCAATAGTTGAAAAATGTCCATGCAAATAGTAAGTACTTTTACTCCACAGTCTACTTCATTTATAGGAAGAAAGGAAGAAGAACCATTTATACTGGCTCATGACAGTCCCCTTATTTATAGATACGTGTACTTGAACTACAAGTTAATTTTGCTTACCAATGAAATATAGTCTAAAAATGCAAAATACGTTTCAATATTTTGGGCTTTGGACACCGTGCAACATGTCAGAAGCTTCAAAACTACCGTCTATCTTCAAGAGCACCAGAGGTAAGGAATAATCTAAAACCAAGCCAAGGATCCAGTTAATCGTTAAACAAATTGTTTCAGAGGCAACTACTGTGTGAAAATTATACGCTAAATCTTATGAGGGTGTGGTTGAGTAAATTCCTGGAATTCTTTGTATTTTAGCTACATCTTTGGACGATTCGATAAAGAGGAAAATATTTTTCTAACACGTTTCTCCAAGCAAGCTACACCTCTAAATTTGTTTTGGAGGTACATGGAATAAAATAAATTCTACAATCTATTTTTGCGTGGCTATGTCTCTTCGTTTAGTACACGCACACATATCATATCATATATATATATATATATATATATATATATATATATATATATATTATATATATATATATATATATATAATTGTAACTTAGTTGTCATTAATTTCTAAAATTATTTATTTAGTTTAGATTTTTAATGGTAAGTATAGAAGTGTTGTTTTCTTTCTTTATTAGCTTTTTGTCTCCTCACCGGTGGTTTATCTTGGTGTTTATTATTGGCTACGACTGTTTTAATATTTTCAAGTTGTGTTGGTTACGTGGCGGCGCTCCTTCGTTATCCGAGGGATGGAGGTTTACGCTTGGAGGAGTTTGCCTCAGTGTGTTTCTGAGCCTCCAACCTTGAAGGGCACGATTATTGCTGTTGAAACTATATTTATTCCTCGCCACATTGTAGAGATACGTTTTGAAGCTGTATAGCTTATTGGAAATCCTTACTCTGCTGCAAGCACCTTTTATTCTGCATTTTGTGTACTGCCCTTGGCTCAGTAAAAGCCAAGGGGACCTCTCTGTCCCAAGGTAATAATATTTATACCTATATTTATTTATCGAGATCACGACCTGTGATCCTCTGCTGACGTCATTAGTGGAGCTTGTGAAAGCCTTCCAACACCATAGTTTCGGATCAATTTTCCATGCCACCCAGATTAAGCCTCCAGACGTGAAGTTTATTGTCCTCTAAGAGGAGACCTATAAAGTCGTTTGAGGAACTTGTTAGGGATATTTAGATGTATTTGTTAGGATATTCTTACTTTTCGCTTGCCTCCTCCTTTCTGGACCCTCTCCTCTTTTAGTATGTATGTGTTGATGACCTTTCTTTAATCGTGTAATTGTTTTCTTTTGCAGGGAGTTTAAGAGTGAGTGTTGCTCATTAATTATTGTATTGTTGAGGTTCAGGTGTTATTTCTATCTGAAATTTGTGTATTAAAATTAAGTATATTTTTGTAGTATTTTCTTTGTCCCCTTGAGCTGACTTTGCACTCTTATTGAAGTTGGGTACTATTCCACCTTTTGTGGACTTAGTATGGTATTTTGGTGAATACTATTTGATAAAAGTTTAGTGTTTTGTGTGGTGGGTCAAGCCAAGCCATCACAATATATATATATATATATATATCTATATATATATATATTATATAATATATATACATATATATATATATATAATATACACACACACACAGTTCAACCTGTACCCACGAGTAACTGGAGGACTCAGT
Source organism: Macrobrachium nipponense (assembly GCF_015104395.2). NCBI lineage: Eukaryota > Metazoa > Arthropoda > Malacostraca > Decapoda > Palaemonidae > Macrobrachium > Macrobrachium nipponense. The sequence continues at coordinate 90,329,176 of NC_087202.1, read as the reverse complement.
ATTTTTTAGTAAAATGTTGTTGTACCCATGAATAATAAGCACTGAGCCGACCCGCGTGGTGGATTTCAACAAGTGTACACAATACATCCACGCGGTCAGTTCCGCGCAGTAGTTTCGTTGTAAACATCACATTGATACTTCGTGTGATTCTTGTGCTTTTAGTTTTGTAAAAGTTATCAAGTTTTGATAATTAAGCATGCCTCGCAGCTAGTCAACAGATCTTTCAAGACACCAGAGGGTTCTGGATGTGATTACCATTGAAACGAGGAAGGAGATTAATGAAAAACATGAAAGATGTGTTCGTGTTGCCGAATTTACAAATGACAATTTCTACTGTACCTTTTCCAGGTTATTGTAAAATTCAGCACAGTACCGCAGTGTACAGTACGGTAATTTGACATTTTCTTTTACAATTATCTAGTGCTGAATAGAATATTACCTTAGTGTATTCATGTATTTTGCGATCAATATAACTTATATTGTCACCAAAAGCTCAGTTTCTGTGACTCAAAAAAATTTTGTGGGGGTATTTTGTGGCCGGAAAAACAACTAATCCCTTTCCCATTATTCCTTATTATGGGAAAAAGCTCTTGTACCCGCGAGCTCTTCTCTCCAAACAGTTATGCTCATGGGTACAGGTATCACTGTTTGCACCACACACACACGTGTGTGTGTGTGTGTGTGTAAACAGAATCGTTGGGTATACTGGGTGCCAAGAATGCTTTACGGTTAGCAACCTCATCTCATAATTTTATTTTAGTAGTACCAGACAATCGGAAGTTCAACAACTTTCGGAGTCCTTTCTCTTAATGAGAGAGAGAGAGAGAGCGTCCTTATATTCATTTAACTATTGCTATTTTTTTCTCTGTTGTTTGTCACATATGCTTATTCAGTTTTAGTGTTGATTGGAGACGAATAGCATTTTAATCTTGTGAAATAATGACAATAATAATACATTTTTGTCGTAATTGAAGCTGTTACATGTTCGTCTTTAAGGGAGTTGATTTTGCTTGTCATATCCCATTTTTTGTAAGCAAAAATTTAAAGCGATTTACATTACAAGAACCATATTGAACCTGGGAATTGGTGATGCCTTTGTGGCAACACAACGTTTTTATCCCAGATGTCCTTTATCAGAGAGGCATGAAGGTGTTATGCTCGGGAAATACAGCTAGACACATTTTCATTCTAAAGATTTGAATGTCAACTTTTATTGTTGTTATACCTGTACATTATGGAGTTTTTCTTTTGTTGTTATTCTATCATTTATTTATCCATTTATTATTCATTCTTTTTCAAGTTGAGAGTTCAAGTTGAACAGAAAAGCTCAATCTTGAAGTACTACTACCAAGATATAAACTCGTATGTGTTTCAGCCTTGGGGTTTTCCTGCTTACTTTGATTTATCCTTTTAAAAACTTGGGAAGAAGTGAGTGCATATAGTCGCAATGATTTTGTATCCTTTTTCATGTGGGTGGGAGGCTTTTACGAATTCATTTTATGAGTACGAGATGTGCGTGGTACACTCACCTATATATTCGGATAGTTTTCTGATTAAAAAAATATTTTTTTTTACTTCATTGAAAGATGGTTAGAAACAGTTTATGCAGAGATAAATGATAACTGATAACTGAAATGATTAGTTTTTTTTTATCGATTGAAAAAAATATATCCATTTCCAATTTCTGTACAATCATGCAGTCGTTATCATATAAGATTCAAAACACAATTCCCGTCGGCCAAGAGGGACTGAGAGAGAGAGAGAGAGAGAGAGAGAGAGAGAGAGAGAAGGGGGGGGGGGGGGGGTTCTAGAGTGCAGGAACTATGAGAATGGAAGTGTATCTCTATAGAGATATTTCTTATTGTCATTGGGCGAGGCAGGGCTTTTAATTTTTCTGCATTTGGATGATCAGTGTTACAGATATGACATTTTTTTTCATAAATTTGCTAAATAACTTTGTTTCCCAGCAACGATCTCATATGCAATTCCTGTGACTCAATTATGCCGAGAACGGAAAATATCATACTAGTTTTCTGGGCAGTCTAAAGTAAAATATAACCGGAAAGAAAGTGGGTCAAAAAATCACACCTGGGCAATTGGTGGCGTCTGCGAGTGAGATACGATTTGTTGACTTGATATGATTTTCACTACAGGTCTCAAAGTGCTCACTATAGGGAGTTACAAGTTTGATGCCACTTTTATTTCATTCAAAATGAAATTGAAGATTTTATTTTTCATTCATGCATCATCAACCGCAAGTTGGTTTTTCACATTTTTCATTTTTGAGGGGAGAACTCATTGGGACATGCAAGGTTTCATTCGAAGTCCACGTGCCCTCAAAGAGAACAGACTCTTACTCAAGGAAATTTCTATATATTTACCTTCTATTTCTGAAGAAGGATATTTTTTTCATCAGTTCTTATATTTAGTTTCTTTGGTATGTTTATTGAGGGGAGTCAGTTTTTGTTTTGGTTGAACAACTCCAAATTCAACCATACTTTTTACCCACTTATTTTGAGGACTTCTGCTTCATTATTTTGCAAAATCCGCCCTAAGGCTTGGGACTTGAAAATCAAGTAACATCCGACTTCAAGATTATTATTTATTTACTTCTTTCAGATGTGGGCTAAAAGTCAAACGTCGAATGTGAATGCCTCTTCTAGTGTGATGTGTACATTCAAAAGCGGGTTATTTCTTACAGAACCATTACCGTTATCATGTTTGTTTTCTTCAGCCTTCAGAAACTGTATCTATAATTACTATTCATTGATTGCCGAAAAACTTTGAAAGTAAAACTAATTTCTTCCTTGTTATGGAAATAGATTATTATTATTATTTGTATCGTGTAATAAGATATATTATCTGATATTCGCATACTCTTTGTTCAGCAGTCATAACTTTATTATCTGTATAATGTTAAATGCAAAACAAATAAGGGAAGTCATACACAGAGTACAAGATAAGAAAAAATAAAGCTTGAAAGATGCCTGGTTAAAAAGAACCTTTGCTTCAAGGAATTTCATACTAATTATAAGTGACATAATAAACATATCACTTCTAATCTATGATCATGATTGAAAACACAATAAATCAAATACACCATATTTCAGCGCTTATTTAGCTATGTGGCAATTTGCGCCCTGCGATCTCCGAATTGTTGGTTTCTTATTTTGGACTTCTGTTAAAAAGGGACAAATTGTCAAAAGGAAAAATCGAGAACATCACTTCTCATACAATGACGCACCAGTTGATCATCCCGGTACGGGCCCTTTCATAGTATGTCGCACGTAAATGCGACACGATGGTCGCACCTATATGCGGCTACCAGTCGACTCATATTTCTAACAAGCAAACTTACCCATCTACGATGGGTTGATAAAAAATACGGTGGGTGCAGAAGTGAAAAATTTATATGTACTAATGTTTGTTCAGCAATATTAAAATAAGGACGAATTTTATACATACCTACTACAAACCTCTTTGTACACAATATTATCAGTTTGTCCACAACTTAATTTCAAATTGGCAGAGTCAGTTGCTCTGCTCATTGCCACACACAGTTGGCCATGCGTGAACATGGACGACGGCAGAAACACACCAACACGATTCAAAGTCTGGCCCTGCGACTTGTTTGCAGTGAATGAGAAGGCCAGGTTGATGGGAAACTGCCTGCGCCGTAACTGGAATGGAAACTGGTTGTCCGAAGGCATCAGAGGAATCCAGGGGATGAACAGACGTTTGCCGGTGTGAGGGCCCATTGCTATCACTGCTTCGATGACGTGGGAGTTTAGCTCCATAACGGTGTACCTCGTTCCGTTGCAATGTCCATTGGCAGGATCGAAATTCCGAAGCAACATTACCGGGCAGTACTTCTTCAACGTTATTTTGTGCACTGGCAGTCCCGACGGATTTAAGTTATTCAAAAAATCTTGCGGATATTGATGATAATTTTCATGTTCTATTGTGTCCGAGCTGAAATATTTGCGACTTTCTCCGGGGAAGTTGTACAGAAATTATGCATGAAAAATCATAAAGTAACTAATTCTACGGGAATAACCAGCCTCGTTTCACGGCCAGAAACAGCTCCGTTTCAGGGAATCCCCTCTCATCCCCACCCCCTACAAAGGAGGGGGATAGGTTGGATAAAACCCCATTACAAACCATCTTAGGGGTCCCCACCATAACCCTGCCAAGTTTCATGCCCATCTGACCAGCCGTTTGGCCGTGATTGAATGACAGACAGACAGACATAACGCCCATTACAGTATGATTATTATTATTATAGCAAACTGACCCATCTACAATGGGTGATAAAATACGGGTGCAGAAGTGAAAAATTTATATGTACTATTTTTTCAGCAATATTAAAATAAGGGCGATTTTTATACATACCTACTACAGAACCTCTTTGTACACAATATTATCAGTTTGTCCACAACTTAATTTCAAATTGGCAGAGTCAGTTGCTCTGCTTATCGCCACATACAGTTGGCCATGCGTGAACATGGGTGACGGCAGAAACACACCAACACAATCCAAAGTCTGGCCCTGCGACTTGTTTGCAGTGAATGAGAAGGCCAGGTTGATGGTAAACTGCCTGCGCCATAACTGGAACGGAAACTGGTTGTCCGAAGGCATCAGAGGAATCTGGGGGATGAACAGACGTTTGCCAGTGTGAGGGTCCATTGCTATCACTGCTTCGATGACGTGGGAGTTTATCTCCATAACGGTGTACCTCGTTCCGTTGCAATGTCCATTGTCAGGATCGAAATTCCGAAGCAACATTACCAGGCAGTACTTCTTCAACGTTATTTTGTGCACTGGCAGTCCCGATGGATTTAAGTTATTCAAAAAATCTTGCGGATATTGATGATAATTTTCATATTCTATTGTGTCTGAGCTGAAATATTTGCAACTTTCTCCGGGGAAGTTGTACAGAAATTATGTTTGAAAAATCGTAAAGTAACTAAGTCTATGGGAATAACCGGCCTCGTTTCACGGCCAGAAACAGCTCCGTTTCAGGGAATGCCTTCTCATCCCCACCCCCTAATAAGGAGGGGGGTAGGTTGGATGAAACCCCATTACAAACTATCTTAGGGGTCCCCACCATAACCCTGCCAAGTTTCATGACCATCTGACCAGCCGTTTGGCCGTGATTGAATGACAGACAGACAGACAGACATTACGCCCATTATAGTATGATTTACCTTTTCACACTATATGTCGGTCCGGCATCGCATTACAGCCGACAGGCCCCACTGGACATGTCCGGTACTGCACCCAGACGCGATTGCAGTTGGCCATTGAGTTCAATACGTGTCTTCACACAATGCGATTGTTTCCTAGTAGACTTCCACTGCTTCTGGTGATCGGGTGCATTGGGTATTAAATCATTAGAGGGATATAAATAGTGTTATTCCCGTTGCTGAATAACCCCTGGTTCCATGCAACGAAAAAACACCATACAGTAGGAATAATAATAACCATAATAAATAGTGTTATTGGTAAATACACTTTTGATAAATAGAGATGTTTCAGCTAACACTGGTTGTTTTCATTTATCCTTTTTGATTTCTATATGGAAAAGCGATTTTACAAGGAAATGTGCATATTATATCTCCTTACCTGATGGTAACTGTCAGTTGTTGTGCTGGCGAAATAGCATCTCTGAATTTCGTAATTTCTTTTAGCAACTGGTTAAGTAGACGTGGCAAAAGTTCGTCAAAGGTTGTTTTAGACAATCTAAAGTAATTGAAAAATTTATCATCATCTCACCTCAGCTCCTCGAAAAGAGTGGCAAATGCACCATGAAAGTGCCTTTGTTTATTCAAAGGGTGTACCCAGTGAATTCTAGGTTTTCTCTTCCTTTTTTCTCATATGAAATAATAAAGACACAATCATTTTCTGTTCCTGTCCATCTAGTCACCAGTACAGGCTGAGGAGAGCAGACTGCAAGCACTTGTCAAAAATTGGGTCACTTTGTGCGGCAGTCGGACAAATGTACGATTTGCGCAATTTTGTGTCGCATTTAGATACGGCACTGCAATCGCATCTTGGTCCGCCAAGAATCGCATAATTGTGAAAGAGCACTACTGCGAGTGATTTGCGCCGCACTATACCTCAGAGTTAAGTAAATAATATATATATATATATATATATATATATATAATATATATATAAAATATACACAAATATACATAATATACATATATATAGATACATTATATTATATATATATATATATATATATATATATATATATATATATACATGTATATATACAATATGAAGATAAAAAAGGCACATAAAGCACTATTTGAACATTGCAACCATATATTTCAAGCACTTCTTTCTTTGCCCCCGTTCGGCACTGGTAATATTTGGACAGAAAGAGTTGATCGAAATATATAGTTGCAACGTTTCAAAAAGTGTTTTAAGGGCATTTGATCTTCATATTATACTGATGCATTACAGTAAAAGACATTCATATATATATTTTTAAATATAGTTGCGAGAGCATAAGCTCATTGCACACTAGGCCACTGGTGCCCGTAACACGCCATTCAACCAATTCTTCATGCCATATATGCATATTCTGAAAGACTATTTAAAGTGAATAAGTTCAAGCTGGTCTTTACAACTAAGAACTGAGGAGCTCCAGTGAGGTGTCCTTGAGCGAAAATGAGGAGGAGTAAGACGACACGGGTTGTTGAAACGGGGATACGAAGAGCTTATGAAGAAGTGGGCTTTCTTTGCTGAGTAATTGCATGAGATTATTTCGCCAGGAAGTTTGAAAGAGACATTGTGCCGTTTGCGTGTGTGTTTTTCAAAGGATTTGAAACTGGTGCGCCTGAAAGGAGCGAGAATTCTTTCGCAAACGGTTCTTTTTGTCAACTGCGGTTGTTGGGTACAGAAAAACAAGACTCGAATGATTGTTAAGATATTTATAGAAGTAAAAGCGTGGAGAATGTGCAGCGTCAAAATCTACTCAGGTTAAAAGATGAAGAGTTTTTTTCTTTATAGAGAAGTGGAATAAAATGAACTGGTGCGGTCGTATATACAAAAAAAGACGTGATCCGACCTCCAGCTTACACAGGACACGTGGAAGATTTTCCCCTCGTGCATAAGTTGTAAACATTATATTCTTGATTTTTAACGTAAATTAAAGCAAGCTAAAACATATGGGCAAATAGAGCATTGTTTCACCAACGAAAATTAAAATAAATACGCTATATTTTCTTCAAAATTATTGTTCTGTACAGTTCAACATGCACATTATTTATTTTCTACATTTTCATCCTAATAAATAAATCATAAATATCCGATCCCAAAATTCCTATATCTTTAACTCAACGCGAAACACCTTTTCAGACCTTTTAAGGCTCTTCCATAGACCTTTCTACTTCCCCAACAACTATAACAAAGTAGTTTGTAGGCTTACTCCCCGAGAAAGCGAAAATTCGTGGTAACATAGAGGGGATGGAGAGCAAGCCTGATCTGTGTTGAGAGGAGGCCTAGTTTATTCCAAGTGAGGCTCTTGCGTAGGCTGACGAAATTCTGATGGGACCGTAAAAATCCCAATTTAGGAATGAACCACATTTGCAGGAGGGTGAATGGAACTCTATCCACTCCAACGTGAGCTGTGTTAAACTCGGCGATAAACTACAAGAGTGTAATTTCATCAACACAAAACATTGAGCAAAATTTATTTATTTTTACAATTAATTTGGTCAAAATAAAGTTCCGCCTCCAATTAACGGTAAAAACACTAAAAATCAAATCTTTTATGCAATCACCTTCTATTTCTTTGTCAGTTTTCTGTAATCACCACCTTGAAAAATAATCTAATTGTATACAAATTATAGAACTTCAAAAAAAAAGAAAAAAAAAGAAGTCTTATTTTCTGAATTAGTATATCCTCTTGTAAATCTTGAACTAATTAGGGCAAACTCCGGCGGCTCATAACTTGTTGTTTACGGTGCTGAAACATCGAATTATATCATTATCTTTCATTTCTCCCTAATAAATGAGCACGCATAAATCACCATAACGTGCCGTTCATCATTTCAAACACAGAGAACCATTCACTTCTCCCTCTCAGTTTGTACGCCTTTCCTCACTGTGATGCATTGGAAGTCTCTAACAGTTTTTTTCTTTTTTTTGATGGGGAATGAGATTGCTACCCAGTCTCTATTTCTCACAGATAGTCAGGGGGAATTCATGTATCAGCGAAATCTGACCAGACTTTACAATGTGTAGATCAGTGGCGTAGTCATCATGGTTCTGAAGTACTATTACAGAATAACTGTCACGAAGGCAGTTCTTTTTCACATAGCATAAGGTGAACTTTTGTTTTCCAGCGACCAATTTCTCGCTGTCAGTGGAAAATCTGTCACGGTCACCATTACGTATAAACTTCTTTTCTTCACGAAGCTATTTGTCGCTTCCTTCTGTGCCAAGATGAATGCTGCACGTTCCACGCTGCGCCTAATTTTGATTAGCTCTAGATAATTAAATGTACCACCTTTACAAATGAGACAGCGAACATCATTTGGAGGCGATGGTGAAACGAGAATCTCTTCTGACGTCGTCGTCTATTGCAAAGCTAATTTAAATGAGACGCTCCAAAATTCTTCCAACTTTCTCGACAGGTTTAATCTTTTCGAGATTCTAACTTTTAATCTCTTTAATGGAAATGTGTGATAAAGCTCGGAAAGATTATGGGACTTTGGTCGGAGGCAAATCACCAAATTATCGGGGATCGTGTTCACAGGCAAATGATGTCAAGGACGACGGACCCTGGAATCGCGTCTCGAGGTTTGCAGCCATTCCGGAATGGAAGGAATGAAAGTGTGTTGTTGCGTCTCGCATGTGCAAGGCTGCTCATATTGTTCACACACACATATGAATTCCCACACTCGCACATATACACAGTCATGTACATAAGTATATATTTTACATATGTACGAGAGAGAGAGAGAGAGAGAGAGAGAGAGAGAGAGAGAGAGAGAGAGAGAATGAATGTGATTTTAAGCAATTTGAAAACCTTGCTCAACGAAAAGGTTACAATACACGTAATCATAAAAAAATAGTGACACTGAGGGTAGCGTGGGTAGCTTACACACACACACACACACATATATATACACATATATATATATTATATATATATATATATATATATATATATATATATATATATATATATATATATATATATATATTATCAATATACTAATATGTCTCTCTATTGTGCGTTCGTTTGTGAGCACACAGTTGTAAATATTTGTATAACGAAAAAAAATTTTTTTCTTGACCTTATTCCCTCCCTTCAATAAATCTTTCTGCTTCGTAACCCGGGCAATCACATATAAGGAAGACACCATGAACATTTTCAGAGACCAGGGGATGAGCTCTATCCAGACACGATCCTTCCTAAATCCCATGTGCTACACCATCATCAACTGGGGCGCTTACTGAACGTAGGATCTTTTCAGCACTTGGATGGGTTACCATCAAAGCTTTCGAGCCGCCACTGGCACTTGGGCTTGTTAACCTTTATATATGCACGCGTTGAAACAAGGGCAACAACCGCATTCTGAAAAACAGTGCTCAGAGCAGAAGAGTAACAAATGTTTAACATTAACCTTATTCTAAAATTTAGGATGCGGGTTCGAGTCCTGCCACGAGCGTGAGAATTAATTCATTTGGTTTTTTATTTGGTCCTTGGTTTGTTTGTTTGTAAGGTGTTTTTACGTTGCATGGGACCAGTGGTTATTCAGCAACGGGACCAACGGCTTTATGGTGGAATGCCAGAGAATCGAACTAGCGGCAACCGATGTGGCAGGCCAAGGCCAAACCGATCACGCCACCGAGGCCTATTATTTGTTCCTTGGGTCCTTAGCCTTTTGTGGTGACAAGGGAATCCAAAAAGTGTGACGTAATCTAGGGGCGGGACTAAGAGGCCTTTGTGCTGTTATAAAAGGCAGATTATAATATCCATACACATATACATATACATACATACATACCGCAGGTAAATGAAAGGCAGAAGGCGCTTGGATTTCTGCCTATCATTTTCTTGAGGTATTCGCTTATCTAAGGAAGTCACGTGCATCTACTATGATTTTGTTTAAACACACACACACACACACACACACACACACACACACACACACACATATATATATATATATATATATATATATATATATATATATATATATACACATATATGCTCATTCACTGACAAAAATAATGTCTTCAAATAAAATAAAACCAAATAAATAATAAAACAGCACAAAATAAGAAAAAAAATAAATAATGTAAAAAATCGTAGTCAAACATTATTAAACGACAAGTTCCTTTAGAAATGAGGTATTTGGATCCGACGGAAAAAATTCTGAGCTTTTCCATGATAAGGCTTTCTCATTATTTTCACCCGCAGGATTTGAGTGAGGACCTGGGTCCTCGCCCTGATATTTCACTTGAAATCACATGAATTTTCTGCTCTGAATGCCGTTTTAGCTTTTAATGGATCATAATGAGGCCTAAAATTCAATCGAGCAGTCGGAAGGAGGCTAAACATATCATGGCAGTCTGATTTGAATTATAATGGGCCCTAACAAGGCCAGAGAGCAGCGAGAGAAGGAGTAATCATATTCTTAAGATTTGCTGTGACGCCATAATACTTCTTTTCTATAACCAGATAAATCACTTATCATCTTTTAGTGCGTTTTCTCTCTTTTTCATCACACTAACTTACTAGCATCTTAATCTCCAGATGAATCGAACAGGTGTGAGTTCATTCAGTGCCTGGAATGGCGGCCTTCCGGACATTCTCTCGATAGCATTTTGTTATCGATCAGTGACCCTGAATTCCTTCATCCCATCTAATAAAAAGCTCCTGTCGCCTCCTTTCCGGGAAAAATGGAGGTGGAAAAATTATATTCGCTAAAACCGTTGGCTCTTTTAAATTTTGTTCCTTTGACTCTCCTCACGCCAATCTCGTTCAGCTTCACAAAAAGCTTTTGAAGATGAATCTATTTTTTCTGAGGTCGAACGAGAATTGTGACGCACCTGTATTACATCGGCATCGATCATTCACTATAATCTTAGCCAAGAACAATCATGACATTCATATGTATCTAAATACTTCTTCTCTAAGGTATGAAGTAATTATAAATCAGTACGAATCATAATATGCTATGAAACTGAAGACTGCCGGGAATCTTGTTGGTTTTCATTCTATAAAAATGAAAAGTTAAAAACTGACAATGATCAATGATAAAAAGCAAATACATAGAAAGTGCCAGACATCTAAGCCGAAGTTATGTTTCTAATGGGTATATTTTAGGGGTTTCGAAATTAGAGCCCCCTCCCCCCCCCCCCCCCCCCCCCCCTTTACAGCATAAACTAAAATTGATATGGACAAACACAAAAGTAATTC
>NC_087202.1:90310793-90317227 GCF_015104395.2 Macrobrachium nipponense | reverse complement strand
GAATTACTTTTGTGTTTGTCCATATCAATTTTAGTTTATGCTGTAAAGGGGGGGGGGGGGGGGGGGGGGGGTGGGGGGGGGCTCTAATTTCGAAACCCCCTAAATATACCATTAGAAAACATAACTTCGGCTTTAGATTGCTGGCACTTTCTATGTATTGCTTTTATCATTGTCAGTTTTTAACTTTTCATTTTTATAGAGTGAAAACCAACAAGATTCCCGGCAGTCTTCAGTTTCATAGCATATTATGATTCGTACTGATTTATAATTACTTCATACCTTAGAGAAGAAGTATTTAGATACATATGAATGTCATGATTGTTCTTGGCTAAGATTATAGTGAATGATCGATGTCGATGTAATACAGGTGCGTCACAATTCTCGTTCGACCTCAGAAAAAATAGATTCATCTTCCGGAAGCAGATACAGTCTTCAAAAGCTTTTTGTGAAGCTGAACGAGATTGGCGTGAGGAGAGTCAAAGGAACAAAATTTAAAAGAGCCAACGGTTTTTAGCGAATATAATTTTTCCTCCACCTCCATTTTCCCGGAAAGGACGGCGACAGGAGCTTTTTATAGATGGGATGAAGGAATTCAGCGGGTCACTGATCGATAACAAAATGCTATCGAGAGCAATGTCCCGGAAGGCCGCCATTCCAGGCACTGAATGAACTCACACCTGTTCGATTCATCTGGAGATTAAGATGCTAGTAAAGTTAAGTAGTGTGATGAAAAAGAGAGCAAAACGCACTAAAAGATGATAAGTGATTTATCTGGTTATAGAAAAGAAGTATTATGGCGTCAAAGCAAATCTTAAGAATATGATTACTCCTTCTCTCGCTGCTCTCTGGCCTTGTTAGGGCCCATTATAATTCAAATCAGACTGCCATGATATGTTTAGCCTCCTTCCGACTGCTCGATTGAATTTTAGCCCTCATTATGATCCATTAAAGGCTAAAATGGCATTCAGAGCAGAAAATTCATGTGATTTCAAGTGAAATATCAGGGGCGAGGACCCAGGTGTCACTCAAATCCTGCGGGTAAAAATAATGAGAAAGCTTATCATGGAAAGCTCAGAATTTTTCCATCGGATCCAAATACCTCATTTCTAAAGGAACTTGTCGTTTAATAATGTTTGACTACGATTTTTTACATTATTTATTTTGTGCTGTTTTATTTATTTATTTGGTTTTATTTTATTTGAAGACATTATTTTTGTCAGTGAATGAGCATATATGTGTATATATATATAATATATATATATATATATATATATATATGTGTGTGTGTGTGTGTGTGTGTTTAAACAAAATCATAGTAGATGCACGTGACTTCATTAGATAAGCGAATACCTCAAGAAAATGATAGGCAGAAATCCAAGCGCCTTCTGCCTATCATTTACCTGCGGTATGTATGTATGTATATGTATATGTGTATGTATATATAATATGCCTTTATAACAGACACAAAGGCCTCCTTAGTCCCGTAGATTACGTCACACTTTTTGGATTCCCTTGTCACCACAAAGGCTAAGACCCAAGGAACAAATAATAGGCCTCGGTGGCGTGATCGGTTTGGCCTTGGCCTGCCACATCGGTTGCCGCTAGTTCGATTCTCTGGCATTCCACCATAAAGCCGTTGGTCCCGTTGCTGAATAACCACTGGTCCCATGCAACGTAAAAACACCTTACAAACAAACAAACCAAGGACCAAATAAAAAACCAAATGAAATAATTCTCACACTCGTGGCAGGACTCGAACCCGCATCCTAAATTTTAGAATAAGGTTAATGTTAAACATTTGTTACTCTTCTGCTCTGAGCACTGTTTTTCAGAATGCGGTTGTTGCCCTTGTTGTTTCAACGCGTGCATATATAAAGGTTAACAAGCCAAGTGCCAGTGGCGGCTCGAAAGCTTTGATGGTGCTGAAAAGATCCTACGTTCAGTAAGCGCCCCAGTTGATGATGGTGTAGCACATGGGATTTAGGAAGGATCGTGTCTGGATAGAGCTCATCCCCTGGTCTCTGAAAATGTTCATGGTGTCTTCCTTATATGTGATTGCCCGGGTTACGAAGCAGAAAGATTTATTGAAGGGAGGGAATAAGGCCAAGATAATTTTTTTTCGTTGTATTTACAAATATTACAACTGTGTGCACACTAACGAACGCACAATAGATGGACATATTAGTATATTGATAATATATATATATATATATATATATATATATATATATATATATATATATGATATATATATGTGTGTGTGTGTGTGTTGTGTGTGTAAGCTACCCACGCTACCCTCAGTGTCACTATTTTTTTTTATGATTAACGTGTATTGTAACCTTTTCGTTGAGGCAAAGGGTTTTCAAATTGCTTAAAATCACATTCATTCTCTCTCTCTCTCTCTTTCTCAATCTCTCTCTCTTCTCTTTATATACCAGACTCACGCTAGACATCCATGGACCAAATATCATTGTTTTGGCGGTACATTATCCTTGGCGACTACCGCCTACGCCAAGCGCTACTGCCATCTGTTGTCTAGTGTACACACTTTTTTTCTATGCAAATATCAATTTTCAACCCTTTTTTCTGCAATTTTACATTCAATAAATCAATATTCCTTTACAATATATATATATATATATATATATTATATATATATGTATATATATATATGTATATATATATATATATACATATATATATATATATATATATATATATATATATATATATATATATATAGCTTTGTTTTTGTTCGTTTTATATTTAAGTTCATGTTTTCAGACTTTGTGAGTATTTTTTAACGAGTCTATTTCAAGTTTTATTCTTTGTAATATACAGCCTGAAGATGAGACACGTGGTTTAAGACATTTGGCAATAATTTACAACGATTGCTACGATGGATGTTTACATTTATATATATATATATATATATATATATATATATATATATATATATAATATATATATATAATCACTAATTGATAAGGGTAGGAGTAAGTCCACCCAAATAAAGACCTTAGCTTCAAACCAGTGTTTTAATGGGCATTTATACTTGAGACGTATTCTGTTTTATCGGAAGGATTTATTTATACACATTATATATATATATATATATATATACTATATATATATATATATATATATATATATATATATATTCGTATGTCTGTATATAGATAGATTGATATATAGGTAGACTGATAAATGTGTGTGAGTGTGCTTTAAAATTCGTAAACAAGAAAATACAAGTTTGGCATCATCATGCTCAAAGATGGCTGGCTATTCATGGCCCAGCAGGGATATGTCGCTGTGGTAGGCTGTTCATCCACTGTGGCCTCATAAGAAGAGTTGGTATTTAGTTTCTGTATTTTGTTGTTCTAATTCGTAAGTATCCTTCCTATATAAGACTCCTTTCCTACTTGGGATATTCAATGACGACTTTCCATTGGCTAAATCATCAGAGATGCGAAGAAAACAAAAGCTGTTTTTCCTAAGTTGTATTTCAGCAGTGATCTTTTCACATTCACAATGCTTACATAAGTCTTTCTGCATCACTTCAGAGGGTGTGTCAATGCAGATGTGCCGCAGGGAAAAATGAAACGTTGGGTATGAATCCTGATCGATTTCGCCGCCAGTTCTTCGAGACATCTTCTGAAAGCCTCATCAGTCTTTTTGAAGAGACTTTAGAAAACTAAAGGCGATACAAACCAGGATTTATAAACAGCGTTTTATTTTTTTCATGTTGCACATTATAATGTATATATGTATGTGTATATATATGTGTGTACATACATACATATAAATGAAATGGTTATGTCTTTGGAGGATTCCTAATGAACTGCTGTCTCCCACAGCATCCATGAATAGTGCAGAATTCATTTTATAAAAAGACAGGAAAAAACTCTCAAAGATATTGTTTCATAGTAAAGCAAGGGATGAACTAAGGAACACCTGTAAGAATGCTATAAATGGATCCTGTTTTTCTTAGTTAGAGAGAGAGAGAGAGGAGGAGAAGAGCGAGAGAGAGAGGAGGACAAGAGAGAGAGAGAGAGAGAGAGAGAGAGAGAGAGAAGGTTTGGTATGGGATATTATTTCCTTTTAATCCAGCAACATATTTATTACTTTAATGATACCCGTCATGTTACTTTGCTAGTCAGGCCAAATATATTAAAGTTTAGAAATTGTCAGACCAACCACAACAGAACAGCAAGGTAATGGACTCCAGATTTTTTTAGGTACTTCATGATAAAATCCTTAAATATATAAAAACAAAAAACTGCTGGACACAACCCCTAAACAAAATACGAACCCAGAGGATACAGCTTCAATGACATGGGAGCTCTCTCTCTCTCTCTCTCTCTCTCTCTCTCAATGATACTTATCCTCGTCACTCAAGAAGACTGATGATGCGTGATTCTCATTACAAGTTGAACATCACAAATTACTCGCGTATCTACTATGCGGTGAAGTGGAGACAGCTGAGAACGAATGAAAGCTGGTGTATGATTAAGTGGGTAAATGAGTCCAAGGAGGAGAATTAAGTGTTAGTAAGCAGGCGAGTGATAAAGGAAGTGGCTAATTCGTGTAGGTATTCGAATATAATAAATTATAGATGGTTGTAAGATGAGAAGAGGAGGCGAGTCGAGATATATGTGAAATAAAGAAGGTAGCAGGATCTCTGCAAAAGATATGATAGACTGTAAGTGAAGCACATTAAACTTTAACAAGGATGAGAGAGAGAAGTTCAGTGAAATGCCCAACAACCTTCACGACAACTGTTTAAAACAGAAACCTATTCCGAGCAGAGGAAAAGTCCCAATTAGACTAATGACGTTGCAGAACAGAAAGCATCAATTAGGTTGATTAAATTCAGCGGCAGTTGCGAAGTTTTCCCGCGCTTACGTCCGATTTTAAATTACGCTAGACTTTCATTAAAATACTTTTCCGCTGAGAGAAGCGAACGACACAAAAATCTAAGAAAACAGTCGGTAACACAGCTGCTGATGAATGATTTTACATACCACGTCTTGCATTCCGGGACTTGTGTTGACGTATCAGCCCCCCTAAAGTCTGGTTATTTCGTGTAAGAAAACAGAGATAGGATAATTAGGTATTTGCGCTCCTGAAGAATGATTTTACAGTTAGCATCAGCCACTCCAAGACCTTATTGTGACCCTTTCGCGCTGAAGAATTTTTCCTTTTGTCATGATTATTATTGAGAAGATCAACTCTATTCATATGGACCAAGCCCACAGTGGCCACTGACATGGAATTCAAGCTTCCAGAGAATATGGTGTTCATTTGAAAGGAGTAACAGAAGGTCGTCGGATATACAGAAAATTAAGATAGGTTGTAAGAAAATATAAATTAGCAAATTAATAGGTAGATACAAGTAATGCAGTAAATTAATATTATTTGCATCTTCACTTGAACTTTTGAAGTTTCAATTGCGCAACATCTCAAGGGAGACTGTTCCACAATCCAACCTTGTGAGGAAAAAAGGAAAGATCTCTGGAAATGAAAAGTTCGATAGCGAGGCACATTTACTGCATATTTGTGATGTTGTTCAGCAAATCTGGCCGCTATAGCAGGAAAAGGGGATCAAGGGTCAACTATGGATTAGAAAGATCTCTTTTAAAATTGACAAACAAGAGACCATCCGCGATGGTCCAAGTCATGACTGCTACTATTAGGACACAGAAATCCATCCCACGAACCAGGCTGTCTGCAAGAAGTGAA
This sequence comes from Macrobrachium nipponense, assembly GCF_015104395.2. Classification (NCBI taxonomy): domain Eukaryota; kingdom Metazoa; phylum Arthropoda; class Malacostraca; order Decapoda; family Palaemonidae; genus Macrobrachium; species Macrobrachium nipponense. Next base: position 90,311,485 of record NC_087202.1, on the reverse strand, counting down.
CACCTCAAGAAGCAGACATCCACATCTGAGAACAACCTTCTAGTAAAGAAAACACAACTCACTCGCTCCCGAGACATCTGGGTACTCAATGAGATTCATTTTCAACTCGCATTAACATCGTTGTCTGTTGCAAGATTCTACGCATAGCTGGAGCATCAATCCTCTCCTTGACGCTTTGCTATTTGTACAGACTTTCGATTTGCTTTACCAGGAGAGAAGGCTCCTGATGCCCTCGTAAGGCACTGATTTTGGAATGAGATTGCGAGACCATAACCCCTTACAGAGTTCTTCGAGAGAGAAAATATGTACAAAGACGCTCGGTGTTCATTGTGGTTACCCTGAATGCTGTGCCCAAGCAAATGAGATATGTGTATAATATAAGAGGATTTTTTCTGAGTTAAAACCGAGTTCTCATATGACAGGTTAAAGACTCAGAGCAGTCACCCATGAAAAAAAAATAGCAAGGACAATCGTGATACAAGCTATCGACGGGTGATGATTAGGTTTTTGAATTGCTAAATTTGAATCCAGTTGTTGGAAGTTGAAGCTGCATCCTCTGGGTTCCTATTTTGTTTAGGAGTTGTGTTCACCAATTTTTTATTTTTATATATTTAAGGATTTTATCATGAAGTACCTAAAAGTTTTTTTATTTTATATATGGCATGTCTACAATGGGGATATAATTTTGACAT
>NC_087202.1:90278293-90305793 GCF_015104395.2 Macrobrachium nipponense | reverse complement strand
GGACAGACGCCAGAGGATTTGCCGCTTGGAAAATCGAACTCCATTAGAAAGACAGGATTCCAACTCACTGCTTCTTGTAGTCTTGTTAATAAAATTTGATTAAATTACCGTGACTCTTTCTTTCAAAAGAGAGTCCAGGCCGTTATATATATATATATAATATATATATATATATATATATATATATATATATATATATATATATAGTATCTATATATATATATATATTCTTAAAAAATCACAGTAGCTGCACGTGACTTCATAAATAAGCGAATACCACGGGAAATGACAGTCAGGAATCCAAGCGCTTTCGTCTTTATTAAGACATCGTCAAGGAGATACTAAAGTACAATCGGAGAGGAAGGCCTCAGGTACACAAGATCAGGAATACCAGATGGTTAATTATCAAAAGGGTAAAAAATTAAAAGGGATAATCCAGGATTATCGGATATCACACGGTCACTAAACTTAAACAGATTTCTGGACCCTAACCGAAATTACAAAGTATCTTTACAGTCCAAAACATGTAAAAACTGAATATATTAATTTTGTTGCTTATATTTATCTACAACTTTTTTCATTATGAAAGCATCAAGTTTAATCAACCAAAGACTTAAATTTAGAACATTTCTATTATTTGACTTGATAAAACAAGATTCAATGATATTCCTTTTAACTGTGTCATACATGGACTAAGGCTCTTGCTTGACTCCAGTTAATAGGTGGTCTAAATCTCTCATATGTACAAATAATGCATTCGATATTTGCCCAGTTTCTAACACAAGAATATTGATGTTGCTTAAGACGCTGTGAAAAGAGATTTGCCAGTCTGTCCGTAATAGATTTTATCACACTTTTTGCAAGGAATTTCATAATATGCAGCCTGGAAGATCTTTAGGAGAATTTTTTATTACTAAACTCTTGACATTAATATTACTGAAAACAACATTTATGTAAAAAGCTTTAAAATTCTAGGAATATCTAAAAACCTTTCATCATAAGGTAATTTTAGAATGTTTATGCTTACTAAATTCAAGTTTGTCATTAGTTGAATAAAATGTTTTTTCTAGCTCTTTTCCATGCCCACATCCTACAAAAGTCCTTGGGTATTTAAGTTTCAATGCAATATCATAAATAGTTTTAATTTCAGCGTCAATAAACTGCGGGCTACAGACACGTAAAGCCCTTAGGAACATCCCAGAAAAAAAAAACGGAGAATTTTAACATTTTGATGGTGATTGGAGTAGTAATGAACAAAGAGGCAATATTAGTGATTTTCGAAAGACTGAAAAGGTGTGAAAATTTCTATCATTTCTATGGACAGTTACATCCTGTCCTTAGCAATATTTACATGGAATTTTTTTAGACAAAAACTCTTACCAAGAATTTGCCCCAAAAAGTTATTTGGTTTAGATACGTGGATGATATCTTCTGTATTTGGCCAGTTCACGAAAACCTCCAGGAATTCCTTAATAATCTCAATAATTTAGTCCCTTCAATAAAATTTACTGTAGAGGAAGAAAGAAATTGTAATTTGAATTTTCTTGATGTAAACTGTCCATAGAAATGATAGAAATTTCACCTTTTCAGTCTTTCGAAAATCAACTAATATTGCCTCTTTTGTTCATTACTACTCCACTCACCATCAAAATGTTAAATTCTCTGTTTTTCTGGGATGTTCCTAAGGGCTTTACGTGTCTGTAGCCCGCAGTGTCAAGGAATGGTGGTGAAGTAAGCAGTGGGGCGGGACTAAAGTTTGTAAAGAACCATTGATTTTGTTATAGTACATTCCCTAAAGAACTGGACTTTAAGCAAGACCACCGAGATAGAAGGCCTGTTTCGATGTGACGTCTTGACGTGATGACGGTTGACCCTGGTAGGGTCCGACTCTCCAAGGCGAGTGACTGGCGACTCACTCCTGGCTCTCGATCTTCCTTCCCTTCCATCACTTGGACACGAGGTGTTTTCGTGGTTCCATAAAACTTATATGGGATCATGAGGTAGCGAGCCATGGTACATGTTGTGTACTTTTTTGGACGAAAACTTACTGTGGTAAAGCAGATAAACTCGGCAATAAGTTCACAGCAACAGGTACTACCTATTTGACTTTTCTCTCTGGATGACTTTCGACTGCAATATAAATACAGTCTGCATTCTTGGTAGAAGTTGTGAGCAACAAGGTCAATATGAAGAAAGATTGGTTTAGCCTACATTGAATTTTATTAGGAATTCATGTCAACCAATGCTTAACAGAGTCGAATAGGTATAGGCTAGCCTAAATCAAAGAACTCCCAGTGTAGCCTTTACCTACCAAACAACACCTCGTGTAGCCTATGCCAACCAATACCCAGTGTAGCCTGTGTCCAACTTAGATACTGCAAGTGCATAGAAAGCCCAGAAGAAATTTAAAGCATGCTGTAGCCCATAGGTATGTTGTAAAGAGCATTATTGCAATGATTGGGAAAAAAGGGCCCGCCCTGTCAGGTAAGAAGGTTGCAAAACATGATATCTAACTGTGTGATAGAACCTTCAGACAAGGTACTCAAAAGTTACATTAGCACAGACGGACATATAGTTATAGGTGCATCACAACTTAAGTCCAGTACACTAGTGTGGGGAAATAGGCAAATTTTCCATTGACAATAGTCTAAAGCATGGGACTAAACCTTTTGGGCCTAAGATTGGTTAAGGTGAAAAAAAGTTAGACTGGCCTAGTATTCTAAGGGTTACAGGTTCAAATCAGGAGCCTACATTAGAAATTTCACTAACCTAACCTAACCTATCCTCATTGCATTACTAGGTTTTGGTGCCCATATATACACGTAAAAATATTAAAAGACCATCTTTCTTCTTCCACACGTAAAACTTCAGTACAGATTAATGAAATACCATACTTATGCCACAATGCCCTACCTACAGTTGAGCCTAACTGTACAGCAAATGCATTTTTCATGTCACTGAAGTAGTATGTCACTTGGGAGATCTCAAGATTCCTACAGAGGTTCATGATACAAATATCATTAATTAAGCAGATATTCAGTAACTCCACAGAGCTGATACTGCTGAATGTATTTCTAACACTGCAATATATATTGCATTGCTGTTATAAAACTATTTATTCAATTTTTGGCAATAATTTTAGCTCTAGTTAATGACTGAATGAATTTGATTATTCATCAGAGCTGGTAATATTGTGTTTTTGTTATACCTATAGTTGTTCCCCTCAAAGTTACTGTACCATCAGGAGAGTGTTTTTTCAAACAGGTCTGCCCAGCATCATAACAAAAGGACTCAAATTTTCTGATGTATATTAAGAGTATATAAATGTAAATCATTACTACCCAATGACAAAATAGTGATACTGGTGGTGGATGAAACTCTCGTACTTAATACCATATTTTCATTATAAAGGCAAAAATATTGTTGGTTCAGCCTTTGGCTATAGTGAAGCTGCAACAGGTGCATTTTACTTTATGTTGAACAGGTAAAGTCTAAATTCAAGTAAGTTGAACAAATTCCAATTAAAGCACAGCTGATGTACTGCACTGCACACTGAAGAAAGTAATTATAGGCTTAGAAAAAAATAATTTTTACAGTGTTTTGCATTGTAACATCATAATTCTATCATTGGGAAAGCAATGTCCTATTTTCCCAGGATTCCATATCTGTCTATAGTGTATCCTCACCCATTTCAGAGTAACAAATGCCCTTTTTCGCATATGTTTCAGTAAAATTATAAAAAAAATATCTCTGGAATAATTGGCTTGGCTAGAAAGTTATAAATAAAACACTGAAGTTGCCTCAGTTCTCCTTGAAGTCAATAATTTGGAAAACGAAATTCATTATGCACCATTTAGCCCTTTGAAAAAACTTCATGATATAGAACTTTACTCTATGAACATTCATAAAAAAACTATCATTAAAAGCATTATCTCCCTACACCTTTTTTGAGAAACGAAATGTTCATTTAGTGTTACAAATATCCAATGAATATATCGTTCAAGCTTGACTAACCATTGGAAAAAATCACTCCCTTTTTATTCAGAATGCAAATGTCAAAATTTTACATTTGGTCGACAATCATGAATTTAAATGTCAAAGGGTAAATAACAGAGATAAGCTGCTCAAAAAGTAATGAAGGTTATAGTACAGAAAAACATAGAAAAATTAACAATATGGGTTTCTACTAACGTTTCATTGAATAATTGTTGTTCAAGAAAGTAACTATTGTAGCCAAAGGGAAAGTTAGAAAATTTAAATATCAAATAATGACTGTATGTAAGAGAGAATGATTTCATTCACATATAGTAGAAAGAACCATGTTTTTTTTTGTGATTTAAACCTATGCAATGCTGTTTGTTCTTTGGTAGACAATGTATAGTAACTAAACAAATTGTTGGTTCAAGCATTTTATATTAATCTTATAAACTTGTGTTTCGAGTAAGTATATTTGGTGTACACTAATTAGTGTTAGACGAGAAAATAGTAAGTAAATTAATAACTGGCAGACCAAAAAAAAATGGTAGATTTTGGCGAGGGTTTGTTTACATTCTTTCGTCTGGCAGCGTAGTCAGTGCTTAGCAGCTCGGACTACCCTTGCTTACGTCACAAAAACATCGAACAGAACCTCCTATCTCGGTGATCTTGCTTTAAGGGGATAGAAAGTCAAAATGAGGGACGCGTCTTTTTCAGGCGAGTTTTATTATAATGATGCAAAGACTATTTCAAAATATTTTGTAAATCTTTTCTCAAGTTAAATATTTCTTCCCAGTTTTCTTTTTCACATAACATTTGTGTATTTTTGCTGGTCTTACTCTAAACATTAATATGAATTTTTATATTTTGAATGGACAATTCTTTACAGTTGAACAAAACCTTCTGCACAGCATCTTCGAAATAGTTCTGGTCAATTGTACGTAAACGAGTGCATACGTATTGTATGTTTTCAAATACATTACAGGAAAAAAATGCAATGTTCAGTTAAAAGTGGTCTCCATGGTATATACAAGGATCATGACCTGACTGCCAGAGGGTCCTGTCCCGGATATAATTTCTGGGTGGAAAGGATTTCCTATAAGTCCAAGATTTGCCGCACAGCCCAACTTCCCCAATCTCTCCTAGTTTTATCACACATTTCTTCGGACGGGATTAAAGCTAAAATCACCGAGATTTAATCTGCAAAGCAAAACTCGGAAGAAAAAATCGGAATTTCAATTCTTTCTGTAAAATATGAACTTCTGCAGTGACTTTTTATTTGCGTTTAGTTAAGGAATATAATTCACGGAATAAGTTTCTTAAAGAACTTAATTATAATTGTTGATGAAAAACATGAAATGTCATCATTAATTTGATTAATTGAAAAATACTGATGTTTGAATAGAACACGCTCGAACAACCTCAACTTACTAAAAAAAAAAAGGGGGGGGGGAGATGAATTGTTGGCAACGAAAATATCAAAATAACTAAATTTGACATAATAGATAAAAATATAATTGTAAGGTATACAAAATCTTAAACTTGACAGAAATACTACCATCACAGGAAACCAACAACACATAAGAAGTCAAAATTTTAATGAAGGTACCAAATTCTAATTATGAGTAACAAATTTGAGAGAAAAAAACGACAAAATTTTGAATTTAACATACACAAATAAACATCATTTCTAAAAATACACAAAGACCATGCCGACACTAAAATATTATGTATAATTTACCTCTTGCTTAGAAGGTAGCTTTTCTTCATCGCTCCTTTTTTCTCTCATTTAACAAATGCGCCTCTTCGATGGTGGGTATTCAGTGCATTGTTTTCTGGCAACAGACATGGAGCATGTGAGAGAGCAATCACAGTTTCGGTTTTAAGCCTCAACTGGTTTTTCGCTTTTGAGTTGTCTAGTAAAGAAAAAATTCTCTCCCGAATGCGCAAACGGCAAAAAGTACTACGTAGGTTCTAACTACTAGTAGGTTCTTTTTAAGGGACGATGTGGGGAAACGATCCTTATATTCCTGGAGTTCGGTTTTCAAATTTTAGACCAACATTTTTCTGGCTTAGTTGAATATGATGCATTATCTACCAAAGTCAGTTTCCTTCATGTGTTATTCTCTTGCTCAACTGAGTCAACACGGCTGAGATTTGGAAAAATATTTCTCCTGACTTTCAGGACACTGAGGAGATCTAACAGCCTAATGTAATTTAGGTTTGGAAAAATTCATAATCCCCTCCCCCCAATAGGAAAAGGGAAATAAGTAAGACAATTTTTGTGAGGCGCACATAAATCTAATTTCTTAGCTTGAAATACTGTATACTAAGCTCTTCCAATAGTTGAAAAATGTCCATGCAAATAGTAAGTACTTTTACTCCACAGTCTACTTCATTTATAGGAAGAAAGGAAGAAGAACCATTTATACTGGCTCATGACAGTCCTTATTTCATAGATACAGTGTACTTGAAACTACAAGTTAATATTGCTTACCAATGAAATATAGTCTAAAAATGCCAAATACGTTTCAATATTTTGGGCTTTGGACACCGTGCAACATGTCAGAAGCTTCAAAACTACCGTCTATCTTCAAGAGCACCAGAGGTAAGGAATAATCTAAAACCCAAGCCAAGGATCCAGTTAATCGTTAAACAAATTATTTCAGAGGCAACTACTGTGTGAAACTTATACGCTAAATCTTATGGGGGTGTGGTTGAGTAAATTCCTGGAATTCTTTGTATTTTAGCTACATCTTTGGACGATTCGATAAAGAGGAAAATATTTTTCTAACACGTTTCTCCAAGCAAGCTACACCTCTAAATTTGTTTTGGAGGTACATGGAATAAAATAAATTCTACAATCTATTTTTGCGTGGCTATGTCTCTTCGTTTAGTACACGCACACATATATTCATATCAATATATATATATATATATATATATATATAATATATATATATATAATATATATATATTGTAACTTAGTTGTCATTAATTTCTAAATTATTTAAGTTTTTAGATTTTTTAATGGTAAGTATAGAAGTGTTGTTTTCTTTCTTTATTAGCTTTTTTGTCTCCTCACCGGTGGTTTATCTTGTGTTTATTATTGGCTAACGACTGTTTAATATTTTCAAGTTGTGTTGGTTACGTGGCGGCGCTCCTTCGTTATCGAGGATGGAGTTTACGCTTGGAGGAGTTTGCCTCATGTGTTTCTGAGCTCCAACCTTGAAGGGCACGATTATGCTGTTGAAATTAAAACTATATTTATTCCTCGCCACATTGTAGAGATACGTTTTGAAGCTGTATAGCTTATTGGAAATCCTTACTCTGCTGCAAGCACCTTTTATTCTGCATTTTGTGTACTGCCCTTGGCTCAGTAAAAGCCAAGGGGACCTCTCTGTCCCAAGGTAATAATATTTATACCTATATTTATTTATCGAGATCACGACCTGTGATCCTCTTGCTGACGTCATTAGTGGAGCTTGTGAAAGCCTTCCAACACCATAGTTTCGGATCAATTTCCATGCCACCCAGATTAAGCCTCCAGACGTGGAGTTTATTGTCCTCTAAGAGGAGACCTATAAAGTCGTTTGAGGAACTTGTTAGGGATATTTAGATGAGTTAGTAGGATATTCTTACTTTTCGCTTGCCTCCTCCTTTCTGGACCCTCTCCTCTTTTAGTATGTATGTGTTGATGACCTTTCTTTTTTAATCGTGTAATTGTTTTCTTTTGCAGGGAGTTTAAGAGTGAGTGTTGCTCATTAATTATTGTATTGTTGAGGTTCAGGTGTTATTTTCTATCTGAATTTGTGTATTAAAATTAAGTATATTTTTGTAGTATTTTCTTTGTCCCCTTGAGCTGACTTTGCACTCTTATGAAGTTGGGTACTATTCCACCTTTGTGGACTTTAGTATGGTATTTTGGTGAATACTATTTGATAAAAGTTTAGTGTTTTGTGTGGTGGTCAAGCCAGCCATCACAATATATATATATATATATATATATATATATATATATATATATATATATATATATATATATATACACACACAGTTGAACCTGTACCCACGAGTAAGTAACTGGAGGGAACTCAGGTATTTTTTAGTAAATGTTGTTGTACCCATGAATAATAAGCACTGAGCCGACCCGCGTGGTGGATTTCAACAAGTGTACACAATACATCCACGCGGTCAGTTCCGCGCAGTAGTTTCGTTGTAAACATCACATTGATACTTCGTGTGATTCTTGTGCTTTTAGTTTTGTAAAAGTTATCAGTTTTGATAATTAAGCATGCCTCGCAGCTAGTCAACAGATCTTTCAAGACACCAGAGGGTTCTGGATGTGATACCATTGAAACGAGGAAGGAGAGTTAATGAAAAACATGAAAGATGTGTTCTTGTTGCCGAATTTACAAATGACAATTTCTACTGTACCTTTTCCAGGTTATTGTAAAATTCAGCACAGTACCGCAGTGTACAGTACGGTAATTTGACATTTTCTTTTACAATTATCTAGTGCTGAATAGAATATTACCTTAGTGTATTCATGTATTTTGCGATCAATATAACTTATATTGTCACCAAGCTCAGTTTCTGTGACTCAAAAAAATTTTGTGGGGGTATTTTGTGGCCGGAAAAAGGAAAAACAACTAATCCCTTCCCATTATTCCTTATTATGGGAAAAAGCTCTTGTACCCGCGAGCTCTTCTCTCCAAACAGTTATGCTCATGGGTACAGGTATCACTGTTTGCACCACACACACACGTGTGTGTGTGTGTGTGTAAACAGAATCGTTGGGTATACTGGGTGCCAAGAATGCTTTACGGTTAGCAACCTCATCTCATAATTTTAGTAGTACCAGACAATCGGAAGTTCAACAACTTTCGGAGTCCTTTTCTCTTAATGAGAGAGAGAGAGAGCGTCCTTATATTCATTTAACTATTGCTATTTTTTCTCTGTTGCCTGTCACATATGCTTATTCAGTTTTAGTGTTGATTGGAGACGAATAGCATTTTAATCTTGTGAAATAATGACAATAATAATACATTTTTGTCGTAATTGAAGCTGTTACATGTTCGTCTTTAAGGGAGTTGATTTTGCTTGTCAGTATCCCATTTTTTGTAAGCAAAAAATTTAAAGCGATTTACATTTACAAGAACCATATTGAACCTGGGAATTGGTGATGCCTTTGTGGCAACACAACGTTTTTATCCCAGATGTCCTTTATCAGAGAGGCATGAAGGTGTTATGCTCGGGAAATACAGCTAGACACATTTTCATTCTAAAGATTTGAATGTCAACTTTTATTGTTGTTATACCTGTACATTATGGAGTTTTTCTTTTGTTGTTATTCTATCATTTATTTATCCATTTATTATTCATTCTTTTTCAAGTTGAGAGTTCAAGTTGAACAGAAAAGCTCAATCTTGAAGTACTACTACCAAGATATAAACTCGTATGTGTTTCAGCCTTGGGGTTTTCCTGCTTACTTTGATTTATCCTTTTAAAAACTTGGGAAGAAGTGAGTTCATATAGTCGCAATGATTTTGTATCCTTTTTCATGTGGGTTGGGAGGCTTTTACGAATTCATTTTATGAGTACGAGATGTGCGTGGTACACTCTCCTATATATTCGGATAGTTTTCTGATTAAAAAAATATTTTTTTTTACTTCATTGAAAGATGGTTAGAAACAGTTTATGCAGAGATAAATGATAACTGATAACTGAAATGATTAGTTTTTTTTATCGATTGAAAAAATATATATTTCCAATTTCTGTACAATCATGCAGTCGTTATCATATAAGATTCAAAACACAATTCCCGTCGGCCAAGAGGGACTGAGAGAGAGAGAGAGAGAGAGAGAGAGAGAGAGAGAGAAGATCCGAGAGAGAGAGAGAGAGAGAGAGAGAGAGGGGGGGGGGGGGGGCGGGGGGGGGGGGGGTCTAGATTGCAGGAACTATGAGAATGGAAGTGTATCTCTATAGAGATATTTCTTATTGTCATTGGGCGAGGCAGGGCTTTTAATTTTTCTGCATTTGGATGATCAGTGTTACAGATCTGACATTTTTTTTCATAAATTTGCTAAATAACTTTGTTTCCCTTCCCCCAGCACGATCTCATATGCAATTCCTGTGACTCAATTTATGCCGAGCGGACAAAATATCATATTAGTTTTCTGGGCAGTCTAAAGTAAAATATAACCGGAAAGAAAGTGGGTCAAAAAAATCACACCTGGGCAATTGGTGGCGTCTGCGAGTGAGATACGATTTTTTGTTGACTTGATATGATTTTCACTACAGGTCTCAAAGTGCTCACCTATAGGGAGTTACAAGTTTGATGCCACTTTTATTTATTTCATTCAAAATGAAATGAAGATTTTATTTTTCATTCATGCATCATCACCGCAAGTTGGTTTTTTTTTCACATTTTTCATTTTTGAGGGGGGGAGAACTCAATTCGGGACATGCACGGTTTCATTCGAAGTCCACGTGCCCTCAAAGAGAACAGACTCTTACTCAAGGAAATTTCTATATATTTACCTTCTATTTCTGAAGAAGGATATTTTTTTCATCAGTTCTTATATTTAGTTTCTCTGGTATGTTTATTGAGGGGAGTCAGTTTTTGTTTTGGTTGAACAACTCCAAATTCAACCATACTTTTTACCCACTTATTTTGAGGACTTCTGCTTCATTATTTTGCAAAATCCGCCCTAAGGCTTGGGACTTGAAAATCAAGTAACATCCGACTTCAAGATTATTATTTATTTACTTCTTTCAGATGTGGGCTAAAAGTCAAAAGTCGAATGTGAATGCCTCTTCTAGTGTGATGTGTACATTCAAAAGCGGGTTATTTCTTACAGAACCATTACCGTTATCATGTTTGTTTTCTTCAGCCTTCAGAAACTGTATCTATAATTACTATTCATTGATTGCCGAAAAACTTTGAAAGTAAAACTAATTTCTTCCTTGTTATGGAAATAGATTATTATTATTATTTGTATCGTGTAATAAGATATATTATCTGATATTCGCATACTCTTTGTTCAGCAGTCATAACTTTATTATCTGTATAATGTTAAATGCAGAACAAATAAGGGAAGTCATGCACAGAGTACAAGATAAGGAAATATAAAGCTTGAAAGATGCCTGGTTAAAAAGAACCTTTGCTTCAAGGAATTTCATACTAATTATAAGTGACATAATAAACATATCACTTCTAATCTATGATCATGATTGAAAACACAATAAATCAAATACACCATATTTCAGCGCTTATTTAGCTATGTGGCAATTTGCGCCCTGCGATCTCCGAATTGTTGGTTTCTTATTTTGGACTTCTGTTAAAAAGGGACAATTGTCAAAGGAAAAATCGAGAACATCACTTCTCATACAATGACGCACCAGTTGATCATCCCGGTACGGGCCCTTTCATAGTATGTCGCACGTAAATGCGACACGATGTCGCACCTATATGCGGCTACCAGTCGACTATTATTTCTAACTAGCAAACTTACCCATCTACGATGGGTGATAAAATACGGGTGCAGAAGTGAAAAATTTATATGTACTATTTGTTCAGCAATATTAAAATAAGGACGAATTTTATACATACCTACTACAGAACCTCTTTGTACACAATATTATCAGTTTGTCCACAACTTAATTTCAAATTGGCAGTCAGTTGCTCTGCTCATTGCCACACACAGTTGGCCATGCGTGAACATGGACGACGGCAGAAACACACCAACACGATTCAAAGTCTGGCCCTGCGACTTGTTTGCAGTGAATGAGAAGGCCAGGTTGATGGGAAACTGCCTGCGCCGTAACTGGAATGGAAACTGGTTGTCCGAAGGCATCAGAGGAATCCAGGGGATGAACAGACGTTTGCCGGTGTGAGGGCCCATTGCTATCACTGCTTCGATGACGTGGGAGTTTAGCTCCATAACGGTGTACCTCGTTCCGTTGCAATGTCCATTGGCAGGATCGAAATTCCGAAGCAACATTACCGGGCAGTACTTCTTCAACGTTATTTGTGCACTGGCAGTCCCGACGGATTTAAGTTATTTCAAAAAATCTTGCGGATATGATGATAATTTTCATGTTCTTTATGTGCCCGAGCTGAAATATTTGCGACTTTCTCCGGGAGTTGTACAGAAATTATGCATGAAAAAATCAATAAAGTAACTAATTCTACGGGAATAACCAGCCTCGTTTCACGGCCAGAAACAGCTCCGTTTCAGGGAATCCCCCTCTCTATCCCCACCCCTACAAAGGAGGGGGATAGGTTGGATAAAACCCCATTACAAACCATCTTAGGGGTCCCCACCATAACCCTGCCAAGTTTTCATGCCCATCTGACCAGCCGTTTGGCCGTGATTGAATGACAGACAGACAGACATAAACGCCCATTACAGTATGATTATTATTATTATAGCAAACTGACCACCATCTACAATGGGTGATAAAATACGGGTGCAGAAGTGAAAAATTTATATGTACTATTTTTTCAGCAATATTAAAATAAGGGCGATTTTTATACATACCTACTACAGAACCTCTTTGTACACAATATTATCAGTTTGTCCACAACTTAATTTCAAATTGGCAGAGTCAGTTGCTCTGCTTATCGCCACATACAGTTGGCCAAATGCGTGAACATGGGTGACGGCAGAAACACACCAACACAATCCAAAGTCTGGCCCTGCGACTTGTTTGCAGTGAATGAGAAGGACCAGGTGATGGTAAACTGCCTGCGCCATAACTGGAACTGGAAACTGGTTGTCCGAGGCATCAGAGGAATCTGGGGGATGAACAGACGTTTGCCAGTGTGAGGGTCCATTGCTATCACTGCTTCGATGACGTGGGAGTTTATCTCCATAACGGTGTACCTCGTTCCGTTGCAATGTCCATTGTCAGGATCGAAATTCCGAAGCAACATTACCAGGCAGTACTTCTTCAACGTTATTTTGTGCACTGGCAGTCCCGATGGATTTAAGTTATTCAAAAAAATCTTGCGGATATTGATGATAATTTTCATATTCTATTGTGTCTGAGCTGAAATATGCAACTTTCTCCGGGGAAGTTGTACAGAAATTATGTTTGAAAAATCGTAAAGTAACTAAGTCTATGGGAATAACCGGCCTCGTTTCACGGCCAGAAACAGCTCCGTTTCAGGGAATGCCTTCTCATCCCCACCCCCTAATAAGGAGGGGGGTAGGTTGGATGAAAACCCCATTACAAACTATCTTAGGGGGTCCCCACCCCATAACCCTGCCAAGTTTCATGGACCATCTGACCAGCCGTTTTGGCCGTGATTGAATGACAGGACAGACAGACAGACATTACACCCATTATAGTATGATTTACCTTTTCACACTATATGTCGGTCCGGCATCGCATTACAAGCCGACAGGCCCCACTGGACATGTCCGGTACTGCACCCAGACGCGATTGCAGTTGGCCATTGAGTTCATACGTGTCTTCACACAATGCGATTGTTTCCTAGTAGACTTCCACTGCTTCTGGTGATCGGGTGCATTGGGTATTAAATCATTAGAGGGATATAAATAGTGTTATTCCCGTTGCTGAATAACCCCTGGTTCCATGCAACGAAAAAACACCATACAGTAGGAATAATAATAACCATAATAAATAGTGTTATTGGTAAATACACTTTTGATAAATAGAGATGTTTCACCTAACACTGGTTGTTTTTCATTTATCCTTTTTGATTTCTATATGGAAAAGCGATTTTACAAGAAATGTGCATATATTCTCCTTACCTGATGGTAACTGTCAGTTGTTGTGCTGGCGAAATAGCATCTCTGAATTTCGTAATTTCTTTTAGCAACTGGTTAAGTAGACGTGGCAAAAGTTCGTCAAAGGTTGTTTTAGACAATCTAAAGTAATTGAAAAATTTATCATCATCTCACCTCAGCTCCTCGAAAAGAGTGGCAAATGCACCATGAAAGTGCCTTTGTTTTATTCAAAGGGTGTACCCAGTGAATTCTAGGTTTTCTCTTCCTTTTTCTCATATGAAATAAATAAAGACACAATCATTTTCTGTTCCTGTCCATCTAGTCACCAGTACAGGCTGAGGGAGAGCAGACTGCAAGCACTTGTCAAAAATTGGGTCACTTTGTGCGGCAGTCGGACAAATGTACGATTTGCGCAATTTTGTGTCGCATTTAGATACGGCACTGCAATCGCATCTTGGTCCGCCAAGAATCGCATAATTGTGAAAGGGCACTACTGCGAGTGATTTGCGCCGCACTATACCTCAGAGTTAAGTAAATAATATATATATATATATATATATATATATATATATATATATATATATATATATAAATATATACAAATATACATAATATATACATATATAGATACATTATATTATATATATATATATATATATATATATGTATATATATATATACATGTATATATACAATATGAAGATAAAAAGGCACATAAAGCACTATTTGAACATTGCAACCATATATTTCAAGCACTTCTTTCTGTGCCCCCGTTCACTGGTAATATTTGGACAGAAAGAGTTGATCGAAATATATAGTTGCAACGTTCAAAAAGTGTTTTAAGGGCATTTGATCTTCATATTATACTGATGCATTACAGTAAAAGACATTCATATATATATTTTTAAATATAGTTGCGAGAGCATAAGCTCATTGCACACTAGGCCACTGGTGCCGTAACACGCCCATTCAAACAATTCTTCATGCCAATATATTCATATTCTGAAAGACTATTTAAAGTGAATAAGTTCAAGCTGGTCTTTACAACTAAGAACTGAGGAGCTCCAGTGAGGTGTCCTTGAGCGAAAATGAGGAGGAGTAAGACGACACGGGTTGTTGAAACGGGGATACGAAGAGCTTATGAAGAAGTGGGCTTTCTTTGCTGAGTAATTGCATGAGATTATTTCGCCAGGAAGTTTGAAAGAGACATTGTGCCGTTTGCGTGTGTGTTTTTCAAAGGATTTGAAACTGGTGCGCCTGAAAGGAGCGAGAATTCTTTCGCAAACGTTCTTTTTTGTCAACTGCGGTTGTGGGATACAGAAAAAAAAACAAGACTCGAATGATTGTGAAGAGATTTATAGAAGTCAAAGCGTGGAGAATGTGCAGCGTCAAAATCTACTCAGGTTAAAAGATGAAGAGTTTTTTTCTTTATAGAGAAGTGGAATAAAATGAACTGGTGCGGTCGTATATACAAAACAAGACGTGATCCGACCTCCAGCTTACTCAGGACACGTGGAAGATTTTCCCCTCGTGCATAAGTTGTAAACATTATATTCTGATTTTTAACGTAAATTAAAGCAAGCTAAAACATATGGGCAAATAGAGCATTGTTTTCACAACGAAAATTAAAAATAATACGCTATATTTTCTTTCAAAACGATTGTTCTGTACAGTTCAACATGCACATTATTTATTTTCTACATTTTCATCCTAATAAATAAATCATAAATATCCGATCCCAAAATTTCTATATCTTTAACTCAACACGAAACACCTTTTCAGACCTTTTAAGGCTCTTCCATAGACCTTTCTACTTCCCCAACAACTATAACAAAGTAGTTTGTAGGCTTACTCCCCGAGAAAGCGAAAATTCGTGGTAACATAGAGGGGATGGACAGCAAGCTTGATCTGTGTTGAGAGGAGGCCTAGTTTACTCCAAGTGAGCTCTCTTGCGGAGGCTGACGAAATTCTGATGAGACCGTAAAAATCCCAATTGAGGAATGAACCACATTTGCAGGAGGGTGAATGGAACTCTATCCACTCCAACGTGAGCTGTGTTAAACTCGGCGATAAACTGCAGGAGTGTGATTTCATCAACACAAAACATTGACAAAATTCATTTATTTTTACAATTAATTTGGTCAAAATACAGTTCCGCCTCCAATTAACGGTAAAAACACTAAAAATAAAATCTTTTATGCAATCACCTTCTATTACTTTGTCAGTTTTCTGTAATCACCACTTAAAAAAAAAAAAAAAAAAAAAAAAAAAAAAGGCTTATTTCTGAATTAGTATATCCTCTTGTAAATCTTGAACTAATTAGGGCAAACTCTGGCGGCTCATAACTCAAGGTGAATACTTGTTGTTTACGGTGCTGAAACATCGAATTATATCATTATCCTTCATTTCTCCCTAATAAATGAGCACGCATAAATCACCAAAACGTGCCGTTCATCATTTCAAACACAGAGAACCATTCACTTCTCCCTCTCAGTGTGTACGCCTTTCCTCACTGTGATGCATTGGAAGTCTCTAACAGTTTTTTTTCTTTTTTTTTGGATGGGGAATGAGATTGCTACCCAGTCTCTATTTCTCACAGATAGTCAGGGGGAATTCATGTATCAGCGAAATCTGACCAGACTTTACAATGTGTAGATCAGTGGCGTAGTCATCATGGTTCTGAAGTACTATTACAGAATAACTGTCACGAAGGCAGTTCTTTTTCACATAGCATAAGGTGAACTTTTTTTTTTCCAGCGACCAATTTCTCGCTGTCAGTGGAAAATCTGTCACGGTCACCATTACGTATAAACTTCTTTTCTTCACGAAGCTATTTGTCGCTTCCTTCTGTGCCAAGATGAATGCTGCATGTTACACGCTGCGCCTAATTTTGATTAGCTCTAGATAATTAAATGTACCACCTTTACAAATGAGACAGCGAACATCATTTGGAGGCGATGGTGAAACGAGAATCTCTTCTGACGTCGTCGTCTATTGCAAAGCTAATTTAAATGAGACGCTCCAAAATTCTTCCAACTTTCTCGACAGGTTAATCTTTTCGAGATTCTAACTTTTAATCTCTTTAATGGAAATGTGTGATAAAGCTCGGAAAGATTATGGGACTTTGGTCGGAGGCAAATCACCAAATTATCGGGGATCGTGTTCACAGGCAAATGATGTCAAGGACGACGGACCCTGGAATCGCGTCTCGAGGTTTGCAGCCATTCCGGAATGGAAGGAATGAAAGTATGTTGTTGCCGTCTTCACATGTGCAAAGCTGCACACATATGAATTCCCACACTCGCACACATACGAAGTCATGTATATAAGTATATATTTTCCATATGTACGAGAGAGAGAGAGAGAGAGAGATGAAATGGTCCATGGATGTATAGCGTGAGTCTGGTATATAAAGGCCCAAAACGACGATTTTCGTTGGAGCTGAAACAAACAAGTGATTATAATAGTGTATCAAGTTTTGAGGAATATAGGTAATGTATTGTTTATCCATTTGGACGTTTTCTTGTGTGATGTTACGTTGGTTACCACTACTTTTTGATGTTACAGTGAATTATAGTTGTGTTGATGTAAAGCTTGTGACTTGGGTATTATACTGTAAAATGCAGTGATTAGTGATGAGTAGTCTTGATGAAGTGCTGTATGGCGAGTCTGTTTTTTGTGGGTACTACTTCCGTAATTTGTTAATGTTCTGTTTGTGACTTTAATTTCCTTACTAATTGTTATTAAAGTACATTTTTAAGTTATAGTGGGTTGTCACTGTTTCCTGATATATTCTCCTCGTAAATCCTTACCATAGAAAGTTTTTTTTATGTTACATGGGGGTCCTGTCGAACGAAACCCGAACGTATACCCTACTCAGTTTTTGCTCATTCTATATCGAACGAAACTCGAACATATCCATAATCAATGTTTACTCATTCTATCGAAACGAAACCCGAACGTATCCTTATTAATTGTTGCTTATTCATGTCAGCGTATTCAACCATAACTTGACGTATCCCTACTGTTAATTGCTTTTCAGTACTTCCATGTACTTTAGAGAGGGGGGAGAGTTGTGATAGTGTTAGTGCTATAATATTTGTCTTGCTGTGTTATTTTGAGCAGGTTATTAAATAGATGTTTGATTTGAAAGATTTCATACGTAGTCCTAGTGGTGAAAAGTTAGAAGGTATAACTAAAAAAGACTGGATTGTTCTAGCTAGTACTATAATGTAGAAGTATCAGAATCTGCAAGGAAGCAAGAAATCTCAATAAAGTAAGTGAGGCGCTAATGACTTTAGGCATTTTGTCTGATAAGGAAGGGGTTGTTACTAATGAGTTGGGAAGAGGAAGAAAACTGATAGCCAGCAAAGCGCTAGTGAAAATAATACAGAGGGTAGTGCAAGTGAAGAGGAAGGTGCCAAAGCCGTACGTGAAAAAACCAAGTCACGCAGGGTTAAACCAAAAAAGTCCAAACTTTTTATGAAGGGATGAGTGTTGAGCAGATGCAGATTCATATGCAGATAGTTAGATTGGAGAATGAGAGAGCTGAAAAGGAGAGTGAGAAAGCTGTTGAACTAAAGAAGTTAGAAAATGAGAGAGCTGAAAAGGTTAGGAAGGTAGAAGCTGAAGTTGAGCAAAAGAAGTAGAAGCTGAAGTTGAGCAAAAGAGGATAGAGCTAGAGATGAAGAAACTTGAAGTAGAAGAAAAGTCCAGAGAAATACCAAAATCTTTTAGAATAGACAATGCAGTAAAAAGTGTACCAATTTTTGTTGAAAAGAAGAGTGGATGCATTTTTTTTACAATTTGAGAAAGTAGCAGAACAGCGTGAATGGCCGAGAACGTCATGGAGCACGTTGGTTCAAACCTCCTTTCGAGGAAAGGCTAGGGAAGTATTTGCTGCCTTATCTTTAGATGATTCTAAGGATTATGAGAGAGTTAAATCCGAAAGTTTTGAAAGCTTATGAATGGGTGCCAGAGAGGTATAGAGAGAAGTTCAGAAGCTGGATAAAAGAGACAGTCGTACTCATATGGAGTATGCACGGGAACAACGCCTGTGGTATGATAGGTGGATGAATGCCCAGAAGTTAATGGTGATTTCGGTAAACTTCAGGCACTTATCTTGCTTGAGCAGTTCAAGGATGGAATTAATCCACTTATTAAAACATATTTGGGATGAACGTGATGTAGATAATGTGGATGAAGCCACTAGATTGTCTGATTAATTATGCATTGACCCATATAAGCTATATAATACTGACGTCACTCCTAAAATTGGAAGGAGCAGAGTTGGGAAGAGCAGCAAAATTACAAGGCACAAGTAAGACTACTACGGTTCACAGGTATCATCTCGTTGAGTCTATAATAAATCCTTTAATAGAGGTGGTAGAGGGGCAAGTCAATATAATTCTGGTCCTAGTGTTAGTGCTGGAAAAGCAGGATACAGTGTAAATGATCAGTTTACACCTAGTTACCAAAATATAGGCGAAAATTTTAGAGATTTTGTATGTTTCAGTTGTGGCAACCAGGACACATCAGTAGGAGTTGTCCACATCGCACAATAAACCGTCCAATTCAAGTGGTAAATAAAGTTAAAGATAAACTGTACATTTTAAGGATGATCATAAACTGAAATACCATTGCATTGTTGAATCACCACAAGTATGTGGTGACAGAGATCCGTTGTTTGTTTGCTTCTCCCCTTAGGCCCAGGTAAGAGGTATTAACGATAGCATCGACAGTAATAATATGTGATGTTGATGAGAATATAGGTTACAAAATAGGTAACAATGATGTTCAAAATGTTAGTACTGTTGGTTGTATTGAGAATATTGTAAAAGGAAATGGAGTGAGATTACCTGAAGAGAAGTCCACATCCAAAGGTACTGAATTGTATGACCCTTTTTATGGGAGATGTTTGGTTACACCTCCCTTGTGTTGAAAAAAGGAAAGTAAGGTGGTTAAGAGATACCGGAGCGGTACAGTCTGTAATGATAAGAAATATGTATGACCAGTGGAAGGATACTGGAGAGTATGTACTTCTGCGTGGGTTTGGACCTGAATTTTCAGCTCCATTAGTAGAAGTAAGGTTAGAAACTCCGTTAATTTCGGGATATGGTTAAAATTGCTTTGGTGAGAGAAATCCCAGTGTCATGGAGTAGAGTTTAATTCTTGGAAATGAGTGTATGTGGAGACAAAGTTTTTGGTAGCAGTAATCCAATTTTTTGACAGAAAACCCCTTTAATTCTTCATTTATTACAGAAGTTGAATGTACATTTCCAAACTTATTTCCTGCTTGTGCAGTTACTACAAGAAGTAAGAGTGCCGAAGGAAAGGTAAATGATGACGACGGTTTGGATTTACAAAACTTGTTTAAAGATAGTCCGGAAACACTACGTAAGTAAAGTCAGTACTCCTTTGCGAATGCTGAAAGTTAACAAGGAAGAATTTGTTAAATCTCAAATTGAAGATGATATTTGAAGGTAATAAGAGATAATGCCCTTGTTGATATAAATGATAACGAGAAGGAAGGCAAGTGACTTTTTTAAAGGATGGAATCCTAATGAGGAAGTTCAAGAGTAAAAATGTTAATGTGTTTTAGAACAAGTGGTCATTCCAAGTAGTTATAGGAATTTTGTTTCTAGGTATTGCTCATGACTGTAGTTTATTCTGGTCATTTAGGTATAAACAAAACCTATGAGAATTATTAAAAGGTATTTTTTTTGGCCTAAGATGCAGAAAGATTGTAGTGAATATTGTAAAAATTGTGATTTATGTCAAAAAGTAGGTAAAGCTCACATGACCCTAAGGTGATGCCATTGCAACCCATTGAAGTTCCAGGAGAACCCTTTGAGAAACTGGTTTTGGATTGTGTAGGACCTCTGCCTAGGTCTAGCAAAGGTAACGAGTATTTGCTGACAATTATGTGTAGTGCTCCAGATTTCCAGAGGCTATTCCTTTAAGAACTGTGAGTGCTGATAAAAAGATAATTGAAGCGCTTAACAAGTTCTTCTCGCTGGTAGGTTTGCAAAAGAAGTTCAAACCGACCAAGGAAACCAACTTTACGTCTAGAAAGTTTACCTCTTTTATTTTTAGCCTGTCAGAATATTAAAAGCATTGTTATCGTTCTCCTTATCACCCACAGAGCCAAGGAGTGGTCGAACGATTTCATCGAACCTTCAAACCATGCTTCGCACGTACTGTTGTGAAAATGAAAAGGAATGGGATGTCTACATACCAATGTTGCTATTTGCCAATTCGTGATAGCGTACAGTCATCGTTGGGTTATTCTCCTTTTCAGTTAGTATATGTCCATCAGGTAAGGTCACCCATGGAGGTGATAAAGAATCAGTTGATTTCAGATGAGAAGGATTCTAGCACGTTACAAGAAATGAAGGAAAAAATAAAGAAAAAGAAAATATGGAAGTAGCACATGAGAATCTTAAAGTAGTACAAGAAGAGATGAAAGAAATTACGACAAAAAGGCTGCAAAACGTGAACTCACATAGGAGATAAGGGTTCTAGTGTATCTCCCTACAGCTGGTCAAGGTTTTTAACCAGAAGTATATAGGACCTTGCACGGTGAAGGAAAAAAGTAAGTGATGTTTAATTATCGAATTCAATTTCCTACAGGACGGAGGAAAGTTAAAACTTTCCATATTAACAAATTAAAGAAGTATAACGAATCCAGTGGAGTGTTGTCAATTGCAAAAGAGGATGATGAAAAAGACGTTGAAGAAGAAATTGAACTTAGATTAAAAAATACAGATTATTTGAGTGATGATGAAAAATATTTGGAAGTTATGTATTCATTTATCTTGATGAACAGCAGCATGATTTTAAAGTGCTAATTCAAAACTTTTCAGATCTATTTTCAGACCATCCTAAAAGGATAAAAGGAGTACAACATAAAATCAGGTTGAGAGAAGAGCTCCAATAAGTCAGCGTCCATACAGAAATGTCGCCGAGGCAACAACAACAGTTAAAAAGACGAAGTTGCTTATTTACTGAACACGGACTAGCAGAGGAAAGCCATAGTGAATGGGCTAGCCCATGTATTCTAGTCGACAAACCTGACGGAAGTGCAAGAATGTGTACAGACTATCGAAAGAAGTGCTTGTTACCAACGACGTGGCAGTCTCCGACAGTTGCTAAATGGAAGTAGCTAATGTTTAAGACTAAGAGTGAAAATTCAGAATGGACTGAGGAGAGAGCCGCTGAGTTAAAAGGGGGGAATGTAAAGGAATATTGATTTATTGAATGTAAAATTGCAGAAAAGGTTGAAAATTGATATTTGCATAGAAAAAAAAAGTGTGTACACTAGACAAACAGATGGCAGTAGCGCTTGGCGTAGGCGGTAGTCGCCAAGGATAATGTACCGAAACAATGATATTTGGTCCATGGATGTCTAGCGTGAGTCTGGTATATAAAGGCCCAAAACGACGATTTTCGTTGGAGCTGAACAAACAAGTGATTATAATAGTGTATCAAGTTTTGAGGAATATGGTGGTAATATTGTTTATCCATTTGGACGTTTCTTGTGTGATGTTACGTTGGTTACCACTAACTTTTTGATGTTACAGTGAATTATATATGTTGTGTGATGTAAAGCTTTGTGACTTGGGTATTATACTGTAAAATGCAGTGATTAGTGATGAGTAGTCTTGATGAAGTGCTGTATGCGAGTCTGTTTTTGTGTAATACGTCCGTAATTTGTTTAATGTTCTGTTTGTGACTTTAATTTCCCTACTAATTGTTATTAAAGTACATTTAAGTTATAGTGGGTTGTCACTGTTTCTTGATATATTTCTCCTCGTAAATCCTTACCGTAGAGAGAGATTTTTTTTTATATTACAATATATATATATATATGATAGTATATATATATGTATGTATATATATTATATATATATATATATATATATGTATTGTATGTATGTATAAATATATAAATATAGTATATATATACATTCGTATGTCTGTATAATGTATATAGATAGATATATAGGTGGACGGATAAATGTATGTGAGTGTGCTTTAAAATTCGTAAACAAGAAAATACAAGTTTGGCATCATCATGCTCAAAGCTGGCTGGCTATTCATGGTCTAGCAGGGATATGTCGCTGTGGTAGGCTGTTCATTCACTGCGGCCTCATAAGAGAGTTGGTATTTAGTTTTCTGTATTTTGTTGTTCTAATTCGTAAGTATCCTTCCTATATAAAGACTCCTTCCATACTTGGGATATTCAATGACAACTTTCCATTGGCTAAATCTCAGAGATGCGAATAAAACAAAAGTTGTTTTTCTTAAGTTGTATTTCAGCAGTGATCTTTTCACATTCACAATGGATCCCTGATCCGCTAACTGCAGAGAACAATTAGATTCCTTGAACAACAGCACAATATACAGGAAAAGTGCCTAGCTGTTGAACTTCTCTGTTCCAGAGGATTTGTTCCTCACACGTTGGACTGTGGAACTTCCAGCCTCCCAAAGGAAGTTGTGCAGTTGGAAAACCTTTTAGAAGTTCCAAGCGAAGATGGAATTCATTGCCATCCTAATACTATTCTCCTCCTCGCATTTTAATACATTTTCATTTATTTGTTAACTTATGAATTCATTTTGTCTTTAATAAGTTGGATATTTTATTTTCTGTGTTTCCCTTTATCTCCTCTTGCTTCTACCTATTGAACACCATATTCTTTGGAAGCCTGAATTTCAAGTCGATGACGCCCCTCCCCCTTGGGCTTGTTCCATACGAATGGGTTTCGTATTCCGAAAAATATAATAATAATCCTTTATCGCTGTCAGTGATCTACGTATGTGCACATAGACTGATCACAGAAACATTTGAAATCGAGTATTTACGTATTATAACTATATATATATATATATATATATATATATATATTATATATATATATATATATCTATATATATATATATATATATATATATATATATATATATCTGCGGTGTATTTGTATTATATACAATATATTTATATTTGTATATGCATTTTATGGATGAACGTATTTATTTTTTATATGTATGTATGTATATCAATTTAGAAATATAGAGAATTTATATACATCTGTGTATGTATATATTATATATATATATATATATATATATATCTATATATATATATATAATATAATATAATATATTATATGAGAGCATATTCTAGAATTCTCGTTTTCTTTTTTTCGGTCTGTGGTTTCATATTTGGGAAGTGAAATACACAGGACTTTGAATTTCGTGTTTCCTGACATGCTATACGAGGGGAGAAATTTCAAGCGTATAAATTTCTATGTTGCATTTTTCACGGTTCTCTTAATCCATTGCGCGCATCATATATAGCATAATCATACAGAATGTCGCAGGAAGCACAATGCTTGGCAGTTCTTCCAGAAAAGCAAATCACCTTAGGTGCTTGCAGAGAGGATGTTCTGCCACAGTTAGGAATCATGCATTTTCCCCTACTTTTCCTGACTTGTATGTTTGCAGTTGTTAGGTAAAATTAACATTTGTAGGTTTATGTTAAAGTATTTTCTTACACAAATATATATATATGTTGTGTGTGCTCGCGTTCATCTTATTGTCTATGTATTATCTCTGTCACTTGTGTCTTCATATACCTAAGGCATTTCATATAACGTACGTGTGTCTACTCAACGAGAGAGAGGGAGAGAGAGAGTATTTAACAGATTTCCGTCACACATTACTTATTGTCCCTGACCTAAAACAATTCTTTATCCTTTCTTGACTACTTGGAACCGATTCACTCGCTCTATTGCTCTTCCCGTCCAGACATCTTTACTTTTCACAGCTAAATTTGTTTTCGTAATACATCAAAACTCACTCAATCAAAGGAAGTATTGGTGGGATGAGTTGCAACAAATATTTGCCGATGTATTAAGCAGGTGGAAATAATGCAGGAGTCTTTAAGTGTGTTTGCATTTATATATTTTGGTTCAAAACTGTTGCACAGATATCAGCGGTAATAGCATGAAAGGGCTCTTTTGTTAAAGGCATTGCTTGCACTTCCTTTTCATAGTAAAGCATCTTGTTAACAAAATCCCAACATCAGACTATATTGAGCAATATTAAAAACACATTTGAATTTTATTGCTTGGTAGACTCCTTAATAAACTGCTAATATTTTTACCTTGGAATGTTTTATCCTCTATTTATATGAAATGATCTTAAAAACAAAACAAAAAATATATTGTGCTTTGATTCAACTAATGGCTTTCATCTTCATTGAGGTAAGAGGATAACAATCATACTATAATGGGCGTAATGTCTGTATGTCTGTCTGTCTGTCTGTCATTCAATTCACGGCCAAACGGCTGGTTCAGATGGGCATGAAACTTTTGGCAGGGTTATGTGGGCCCCTCCAAGATGGTCTTTGTAATGGTGTTTTCAGTCCAAGGGCCTACCCCCCTCCTTTGTAGGGGTGGGGGTGGTAGAAGGCCGATTCCCTTGAAACGGCGGGAGCTGTTTCTGGCCGTGAAGCGAGGACTGGTTATTCCCTTAGACTTAGTTACTTTTTACGATTTTTCATACATAATTTGATACATTTTACCGGCAGAAAGTCGCGAATTTTCAACTCAGACACATAGAAGATGAAAATTATCATCAATATCCTGCAAGATTTTTTTTTTTTTGAATAACTTAAATCCATCGGGACTGCCAGTGCACAAAATAACGTTGAAGAAGTACTCCCTGTAATGTTGCTTCGGAATTTCGATCCTGCCAATGGACATTGCAACAGAATGAGGTACACCGTTATGGAGCTAAACTCCCACGTCATCGAAGTATGTGATAGCAACGGACTCCTCTGATGACCATTCGGACAACCAGTTTCCGTTCCAGTTTCCCATCAAACCTGGCCTTCTCATTCACTGCAAACAAGTCGCAGGGCCAGACTTTGGATCGTGTTGGTGTGTTTCTGCTGTCACCCATGTTCACGCATGGCCAACTGTATGTGGCGATGAGCAGAGCAACTGACTCTGCCAACTTGAAATTAAGTTGTGGACAAACTGATAATATTGTTGTACAAAGAGGTTTCTTGTAGTCGCCCTTATTTTAATATTTGCTGAACCAAATAGTGACATTATAAATTTTTCACTTCTGCACCCCGTCTTTTATCACCCATCGTAGATGGGTCCAGTCTTTGTATAGTACAAATAATAACAGACATTTTATTGAACAATGATTATAAACAAACAATTTTAACCGTCCCAACCGTTTGTTGTTTTATGTAGATTTCAAACGCGCGTACTGTTTTGTGGTCTGAACATTCAACTTCATCCATCAGCGCATGAACTCTGTCATTGATTATGATTCTGTGTTTGCCCTTGTCATTTACATACAAAAGGAATCGGAGAGGATTCCCTCAATTCATTCTCGTGAAGACAAATTTCGAAAGTCCAAGAAATGTGGGATTCAATTCCTTTGGCTGATATTCAATCATTAGCTGATTTGATTCAGCTGACGTCTCTTGCGAACTCTGTATCTAAATCCTCCACAAATACTCAGGCCAAACACTCGATGCTTGTCTGTGCCTAAGTCTATTTAATTTTCTATGATTTTGTGCTTTATAAGCTATTTGAAGATTTACAAACATAATGATAGTTGTTTGTAGGTGACATCTAAAGAAAACATGTATACATCTTGAAACAACATCGCATAAGTAATTCTTCTGGTACCTTCCAAAGCTGTTGTCAACCCTGTAACAATTTGGTCAATAACTGATTCTTCCCTCAATGATTTCAAGTTACGTATATTTATGGTAACAACTGTAGCCATGCATGTGTAGCGTCTCTTTTAGCAACGTTACAACTTAAGATTTCCACTGATTTTTAGAATGTATTACGATTTTTTATGGAATTTAAGTAGCATGGTAAATTTTAACTAATTGATTTTATTTTATATTTATTTCTTTTGTTCAGAGTCATCATTTTAAGTACTTAATTACTATTTAAAATTTTTATTTATTGTTTGTAAACAAGGTGTAAATGGTGTTGAATGAATGTATGCATGTCAGATCATTTTTAATTTCTAATTTCAACTATGGAATTTCTTAATTGTGATGTAAATGGTTTTGAATGAGAATGAATGTTTTGTTTTAATTGCTATGCAACATAAAATGGTCTTAGTCTTAGTTGTAGTGTGTCATTCGACATTTTTAATTGCAGTTTTTAATTGATCATTTGTGTGGGAGATTTTAACTGATTCACGTATTCATTCATTTAATCCGTTTCATTCAATTATATAGCACCGCAGCGCTGAATGACCTTTACAGGTCCCAGCGCTTGGGCTATGGCCTAAATTCCATGATCAATCAATCAGTCCACTGATTCGTTAAAAAAGAAAAAGTCATCTACTCGGTGCAAAGTTTACAAAGCAAGTTGAAGGTGCCAGAAACTGTGCTCGGTCTTAACGCTTTAGGTTTTCCGAAGTATGTCTACATAGTTGATTTTTAATCAATATTTTTCTGGTATTTTATACACATACACAAAATCATCTTTCGTAATTAACATTGTCTTTCGTAATTTTTAGAGATAAGAAAATAATCCTTATCCGTTAGGTCATATGCATTATCTTCTATTAAAACGTAATATTTCATCAAAATTTGCTTCGAAGCAAGACGGTCGCATAACCACGGCGATGGGATTAATTACAGTTCATTCCGAAGCGCCGGGTCGGGGTGATAGGGCGGGGGGGGGGGGGGGTGGGGGGCGTGGTGGTGATTCCCTC
>NC_087202.1:90274172-90277793 GCF_015104395.2 Macrobrachium nipponense | reverse complement strand
TTCTAATAAGATGTGAAAGCACGCCAGAGATTATCAAACAAACAAGAGCGCAGGTTAGAAACCCAACATACCTACCACCTGTAACAAGCGTTGAAGAATCAAGAACCAAGGAGAAACCAGGAGAATTCTATACTGGAAAAATACTGAAGCAAGCGCCTAAGCAACAGATATGGAACAAGCAGATTGCTATACTCGTACAATGGAGATAAAACATGAAACGACGGGGTACGAAATCCCCAAACCAAAACTGAGCGCTATCATCAATAAAAGGCAATAAAAGCTCCTGAAGGGATAACTGGGGTTGAAGTACCTGGGTTATCTACGAACAGTACTATAGAGAGACATGTTATTTGTGATTCAATTGGCATGGCAGGTTCCGAACATATCTCACTCAGGAAAGCATCCACTGAGGAGATTTGGCTCAGTCGTTCGACAGTACGAAATATCTTTTCTGACTTATTTCCTTTAGTGTTTTTGTGAATCTGTCGGTATTTGCTGACTTTTAATAGTGTACCTACGTAATACTTCAATGACGTCAGGCCCGAGGGGTGTGATATGTTATTGTTTTTTCGGAATAATGGCGAGTAGGGCTTTCTGAGGGGATTTGTGTTCCTTTCTCGTTATATGCCATTAAGCTTATTCTAAAGTGGTGCTAGAAAGCGGCTTCTACTGTTTACGGTGAATCATAAATATTGGACTTAAAACGATTTAAATTACCTAACCATTAGACACTAAAATATAGTCCTGGCCCTAATGTACAGACCCGTATGCATTTTTTGTGCCCTAATTTTTTGAATTGGTGTGAGTAGTATGACCCTTGACCTTTATTTCTCGTTTCGGTCAGACATCTGGGTAGTTGGGCATAACTCAGTACAAGCCCGTTTAAATATGGTGTCTGTTGGTCATACTAAAAAAAATAACTTTTTTTTAGTTAATGGGCTACAGAAGTAAATTATGCTTCTACAAAGGGATTTTCAATGGTGAGGATTCCATTTCTGACCTTAGGTTTAGAGTTCGAGTTGTCATTAACACGCAAAGCCAAGATAGTAACTACTGGCCTATGCAATACATGTCTAGAATACATGAATTTCATTTTTAGAATTACTATGACAATTTGAAAGATATTTGGGGTTTGCCAAGGATGGGTAATATCATCTACATTGACTTTTGAAGACTTTTAAAACAACAGAATGTTGATACACAACTATCTATAAATGAAGTATTGGCAAGAGAAATTCACCTACTTCTACGTTTTTATGGATAGATGATTCGGCGTTTAATCTATAAACATGCCTTATATTTGGAGTGTGGAAGGCACTTCATGCAATGAGTAATTTAATATCCACACACGTATTTACAAATTACAATACAAGGTTAACTGAACTCCAAAGGATACTTTTTGTGTGACGGAACATGGTGAAAAGAAAATTGTAATTCATTTCTGTTTCAATCAGTAGCAAATTAGGTATAATAAATCAGTATCTGTTTTAGGATAGAGACGGTTCATTATAAATCGTTGCCATCATCAGATGCATATACCTCACTGTTTTTACAGTCACTGCTGTCTTTGTGGCAGTATGTTACAATACATCAGTCTCTGCAAAGTTCGCTAGTAGTTGGGTAGGACTGCTCGCTAATGCTGCTTGTTTGGTGCCAATTCGGATCATGGAGTCATCACCAGTGAGCACATGAGCCTTCAATAATGAAAGACATCGTGGCCTACCAAGTTTTTTGGAAATGATGTGAAGTAGGATCATATGTCTTCTATCACCAGTCCCAAACTGAATCCACAGTTCTTGGAGGCCATTGTCAATGAAGAGATGCACAACGCAGAATTAGAGCAACACTGTCTGGGTCATTTGAAATTACCACAGCACGCTGACACCCTCTACTGACACTCCTTTCAATGAGTGGGATGATGCGACAGTCAGCCTCTTCTTGCCAATTAGACAGCTCTGGAATATCGGAAATATTACTGTTCTCTACCAGATTAGCTAAAATCACTTCACCATCTCTTACCATACCACTGATTACCACATGTTGCATGTCTTGTGACACATCTTACTGATCAACTCTTGCACTTCCTCCTTATTGTTTCCAGAGGCCCAAAATTTGTCTACTTGCTTAGGAATCGGCACTTCCTTATTAATATTGATCAAATCAACTACCGCAGATTTACCTCCTCTTCTGATACATTCACCTTCCTTAATGGAAAATTCATTATAGCGGTCAAAATTTATGTGAATGAGCTCCGAGTCACTGTAGATAGGTACCGTGACAGTATGAATAATTTCACCAAAGCTTGTGAAATGTGTAAGATCCCTATACTGGCGAATTTTTGACATAAAATCCAGTAAAGCATGAGTCTTCATTGGTGACTGCCAGGTGATGATTGTAGTGCTCTATTGTCAGGTGTTGCTCAAGTTCAGCCACAAGCTGGGATTTGCCTGTGTTTGTGGTGAAGTGGCCATCAAACAAAGGAGAGACGGGGAGGAGGTCATAGTTCATAATCTCTGAAACTGGCATACTCCTCTCTTTGACAATTTCCATAGTCCTATGAGCATGTGCTATTTCCTTAGCCACAACAGCAGTTTTGGGAGCTATGACCAAGCTTTGAGCTTTGGACACTGGCATTTGAGTTAAGATGAGGTAGACTGACTTTAGAAATTGTGGCACTCAGCTTTTTAGATTTTAACAAGTCTCTCCTTTCTGTATGCCTGATATTGCTTCTACCCATTTTTCAAAGCACTGAGGAGGGGTTCCTGTACCATGGGATTAACAATCTCTTTGGTGACAATGTTGTGCAATGGAACAACCACCTTGACATCTTAGCGGTTCTCTTTGAAGAATGAAGTACAGTAACTTTGATACATTGATATCAAACTCCATCCCTTTATGACCATATAGCTCATGATGGACACCACTTGCTTCTAAATGTGTCATGACCCCTGACTTTGTGAGAGAGAGAATTAACTAGGTTAGAGATTCCTGTGATTTCATGAAAGAGAAGCTCAAACTCGGCCACTATGAACGCATCACCTGAACTACCGACAATGACATGTCCACCTGGGCCTTTCTCAGATCTATTAATGGACTGCTCCAGCTTCATATCAGGTGCTACTGCACAAAACTTGCCACTCTCCCTGTCCTTGACCACAAACTTTCTCATCATGAAGTGTTGGAATAACAAGGGCTGTTTTACTTCAAGAACCTCGATCCTTTCAAGGTATCAAGAGGCATATATTAAGTAGTTGATGCAATCAAAAGCTCTCAATATCTTCATCGATGATCTGATTGCAGCAACTTGTAGTAACCAGTTCCCTTCGCGGTCAGCAGTAATTAGTTGTTTTATGGCATGTACAATGGACTGAAATAGACTCAAATAACTACACAGACCTGATCTGGCTTCCCATTCTGCTGTAAACTTCAAGTACCTCTCTTGCAGCTCGCTAGCCTTAGCACTCGCAATGTCAAATTCAGCTGTAGAATTAGACTTTCTAGCAAGAGAAGTCTTGAGGTTGGCAAGCGACTGAGCAAAGAAAGCTTTCCATTTGAGAGTGTCAATCATTTCCGAGACTATCAGCAGACCTTTGAGTGAGCGAACATAGTGTGAACCTGATA
>NC_087202.1:90246672-90266672 GCF_015104395.2 Macrobrachium nipponense | reverse complement strand
TATATATATATATATATATATATATATAATATATAATATATATATCTATATATATATATATATATATATATATATATATATATATGATATATATATATATAATATATATATATATATATAATCAATATGTAATATATATATATATATATAAATATATAATATATATATATATATATATATATATATATATATATATATATATATATATATATATGCATGAGAGAGAGAGAGAGAGAGAAGAGAGAGAGAGAGAGAGAGAGATAGAGAGAGAGAAAGGAAATAAAATAATGGTAACAGCCACATTCACCTTCTAAACCCCAATTTAGGAATAATTCCCCACAACATATTTGACTTTCACCGCCAGCACTTGTGCATACTCCGACTGAACTGAGCAAGCACCTCCCTCAATCGTGAAGGCGCGAGAGGTACCTCCAAGAAATTGAAGCCATTTCGCTTCAGCATTTTTTCCCCAAGTCTCTCTTCCTTCTTTTTCCTAAAATCTGTCCTAAATTCTTTCTACGTATTCTAATCGGTCCACTAAGTACCCACTTATGTTAACCGTTTTATCACGAGTCATATACCGAGAGGGTTTATCCCAAATCAATGTTTTAGTTTTCTGTAAAAGAAAACTATTGAGAGGGCTTTTTGTCTGTCTGTGTGTCCGCCCTCAGATCTTAAAAACTAGTGAGGCTGGAGAGCTGCAAATTGCTAGGGTGATCACTCACACACTAATCATCAAACAAACAAAATTGTATCCCTCTAGCCTTTGCAGTTATTATTTTAAGGTTAAAGTTAGTCATGATCGTGCATCTGGCACCGACATAGTTGCCAAGGAAACAGGCCAACACCGGACTTAGGCTAAAAGTCTCAAGAGCCGAGTTTCATACAGCATTATAAGCTGTGCAGAAACTTCGGTGCAACTAATTGTTATTAATGTATTCATTATCATTACTTCCCCTCAACCACATCCACATTTGTCTTTATCTAATTTTGCATTCAATATACATTTTCTCTATTATTTGCAGATGAAAGCTATCGTTCCAGGTAATGATGAGAAAAATTTCCCTTCGACACTGGGCGCTGCTCACCTTGAGAATTGTTTTCTTCATTTAGCTATCAGGGAATGGGGAGCTTTACCATTCTGGCCCCTTTGGAAAATAACCTGGATCTGGTATTAATTGAGGCAATATTGCATCATCACCAAAGACTACCACCATTTAACTTAGCTTGTCTCTATTCAGATTTTGTAAGATTTCACAGATAGCACTCTAAATATCTGTTTCTGTTCAATCACTTTTATTCATTTGATACCCTTTGTTGTTATGTATCACTTCTATGCATTCGATACCTTTTCTATTATTATTTATGTATATTTTGTGCGTTACTTTTGTGTCAGTTTTATATCCAAATATGTTTAATCTATATTTGTTTGTTTCATTTTAATACTGTTCTTTTTTTGTATTTTATTCTGATGATAAAGGCAATCTTTTAACAGCCAGTCAATACAGATGTTCACTACCACACACACACACACACACACACTAATATATATATATATATATATATATATATATATATATATATATTATATTGGATTATATTATTATATATATATTGTGTGTGTCTGTGTTTGTGTGTGAATATGGGCATGTGTGCAAGTCTGAGAGAGCACGAATATGCAGGTTATCTTTTCATGTAACCACGCTGAGACCATAGATTGAATTATATAGAGAAAATACTATTTCTCGCGCCCCTTGACGCACACCCTCTATTATTCACTAAAGTCATGACCGGATTTAGATGGAAACAGACACGAATCACTCCGTAATAACTATCCACGTCAAAGGTTTTGGATGATTTCTGACTACAAGTGTCTTTTGACAAAGTGAAGTTTCTCATGTGTTCCCCGTGAAAAACAAAAACAGGAACGGCCAGACAGACAGGAAGAGGCACAGTGAGAGAGACGTATTGTTATTATAAACAAATATTCTAAGATTTAGGATATGTATTTAGTAAAAAAAATCCCACCACTGAATGGGACATCTCTTAAGTTTATTGTTAGTAATATTCTTTTTCGGGGGGGGGGGGGGGAGGGGGGGGGCGGGTTTCAGTAACGTAAGATTGTGTAATTTAACTTCTAATAAGAACAATATCCATTTCCTACTTGTCAAATCGTATAAGTTCATTTTTAAAAAAGTGCTTTCTAAATATAACTCATTTTCCTTTGCATGCGTCATTTCTTTTGCAACCTAGTTAACAGTCTTTCGTTGCTCTTCTCGCGCTGCATTATGCTGAAAATTCAGCCATATCCACAAAATGTCAAGCTACGTTAGCGCTGTATCATGAATTTTCAGCTCTGACTCTTATTTCCCAATTCTTTTTTCAACATATTCCAGGGAATTAGGTCTGAAGAGAATGAAATCGTTCAAGCGTTTCAGTATTTCATTCTTTCTGTGATCTTTTATAGTCTGTTTTTGAGCTGGATATGATCATCAATTTCCACGCAGCATCCTTCGTCTTTATCAAAATCTTTCATTTTGAACGTATTTTTGAAAGATAATGATTCAAAAAATAAAGATTTAAATAACTTTCCTGAGAGTTGAAGACAGAAATGTCACCTCCACTTTTCAAAACAGTCGTTTGGCTGTCAAGGTTAAAATATATATCTCTACAAACAACACATGGGAGGAGTTAGTGATACTCTGCCGCACCTTGCCAATTTGTTTCTAATTAAGTTATCTGCATCAAATAATGTAGAATCAAGGGAAGTTCGTGCAGAATGCTCTTGAAGATCCATACATATAATTTGCTTTTGTGAAAACATTACGAAAACTATAGTTTATTGAATTGTGATATTAAATAACTTATTAATATGAGGTAGAATGTGTAATATGATGCCGTCAGTTTTCATGTACATGAAATTATATTCAATTTTGTGTAGAATGACCTAAGAATCTTTTCAATAGAAATGTGTAATAATCCAATAGCAATACAAAACTATGCAAAAGTACAGATCTTTAAGTTGGGAAAGCACATAAAGTCGGTTTTCGTAAGAATGAGCGTCATTAGCAGCTGAAATGGAAGCGATCACTGCAGAAATGATTAAGAATTGCCGAGACTCGAACCCAGGAAATCAGGACATTTCAGTGCAATTTTATGTAGATGCTCTGAAACTCCGGAGTTTAATGCAGAAATGCAATTTTATGTAGATGCTCTGAAACTCCGGAGTTTAATGCAGAAATATCTTTCCAGATTAGGAGCCATGACTGTGTTCATGTGGGAAATGCGTTCTCAATGTATGTGATGACTAAACTTTCCAGTCCTGAGTAATGTCAAAAGACTCGGGAGAAAGCTCCGAAAAGATAGATGCGCTGTAACAGTTCAGTGGTTCCCAAACTGGAGTACGCGGATCCAAGGCCCTAGGAGGTCCGCGACACAATGAAAAAATTAGGATTTTTCGATCTCCAGAAAAAAATACACGTACAATAAGGAATATCAATCACTTATTCTATATCATCCTAGTGTTGGTGTTATCGATACTTCGGTGTGCAAGCAGCTAGCTTGCACATATTTATTATATCATTATTTATATCATAAGCTGAATTTCAAATTTTATATATTTACTTATACTTGTTTTGTGCTGGAATATGCAAATGTTAAATGTACTACGTTGGCTGGGGTCCTCGGCTTGGACTCATCATATCCGGGGGTCCTTGGTATGGTCATGTTTGGGAACCACATGTCTATGTGATAGGCCATCAAGGAAAGGAGCGATGAGTCTATCACTAAATGCCATCCAGTCACCCACAACTGCAGTTGGGTGGGGAAAGCAACAGGTCCTACAAGGATCCTTATTCCCTTAAAAACTTTATACAAATGACTGGTCTCCTTTGGGCAAGAGCCCTTCGCTGGCATAAGGCTGGTTTTATGTAATCTGACCACGAATCGTGTCACCTCATGAAACTATCAGTTTTTTCATATAATTATGTTTGTGGAGGGATTGGTGGAGGGATTAGTGGAGGGATTATTAGATCCCAAATTTAGAGACTAAAGCAGCAGAGTAGCAAGGGCAAAAACAAATTTCTTTTATAATCCAGTAGTTGGTCATGTCAAAAATACTTTCACCTAAAGGATATCATGGACGTACAAACACTGTGGTATGGTACGGAGAAGCACTCTTAAAATGATAAAAGTTGAAACCATCACTGAATGATTATGATAAAAGCGCAAAATAATAATAATAATAATAATAATAATAATAATAATAATAAAATAATAATAATAATAATAAAGACAATCCCGCATGAGAGGAATCAACGCACCCTAGGAACATCTAAAAATGCATCGACTGCCTTCAGGAAGACGATATGAAGCAGCAGATGAGAGGCGCCCTGCGAAAGCTCATCTCCCTGAATGCTGGCAATCTCAGCGTCCCTGAATGAACCCAAGGATACATAAACCTTACAAACTATGACCCGACCCCAGATCAAGACACCCTTCTGAAGTTGGGCCTTAATTGCCACTCATTCGAGACCCCAGGGCCTAACCACAAGAGTTGCTCCTCGACTCCATCCAGCAACTTGAAGCCAGGAGCGTCGTGAGAACTACCGACACCCTTCATCCCCTCCTACTTGTTGAAGCCCTTACAGAGAGGGCTTGCACACCAGCGGGATCCTCACCAAGGGAGATGAAGAAGCAGCGAAGGAATTGAAGGAGAAAGAAAACATCACAGTGCAAACACGCGGAAAAGATGACAGCCTTTTTCTTGATTGATACTTACCGAATATCACAAGAAGCTGGATGATATTTTGTCATGCGAGAGCAAGTTCAAGCGCCTGACAAGGAACCCGACAGATGACATCAAGAGTGGCAACAAACGCTGTGTACCTCCTGCCCATACAAGGAGACTACAGCTTGGGTTATCTATATAGCAACGTAAAAACCAACAAACAAGGAAACCCCCTCCAGCCGATCATCAACCAGGCGTCTTGGCTAAACGCCTTAATTAAATTTTGACCCCCTATGCCCCAAGTCGATACAGCCAGCAGTAGTCAGCAGAATTCCTAGGAGCTATCAAGGACGCCCCTGGCGCTTGCATTATCACCTTGCTGGACGTGGAGTCCCTGTTCACGAACGTGCCTGTCAATGAAGCCATAGATATTATCCTTGAGCGTGTCTACAGGAGTCAGTTGACAGCGCCCCTCAACATACCTGAAGCCTCTCTCCGTATGATGCTGGAAGATCTGCACCAAAAAGGCCCCCCGGCCCTTTCTCACCTACCGTGGCCAGATGTTCCGCCAGAAGGATGGTGTGGTGATGGGCTCCCCACTGGGAGTCATCTTTGCTAACTTTTACAACGGGTCTTCGCCAGCATGCAGCAACCCCCTACATATGGCGGTTATATCAACGATATCTTTGTGCAAGTCAATGCCGAGGATGTGGTAGAATCCCTCCATCAAGCATTTCAGCAGTGCAATGTGCTCAATTACATGGTTGAATACATCACCAACGATCGGCTCCCCCTCCTCAACATCCTTGTGAGTAAGACAGAAGATGGAGTAAGACAGAAGACGGTCTCCATACTTCCATCTACACAAAGACGACTAATCTGGGATTGCCTCAACAGTGACCGCAAGTACCCCACCAGATTCAAAAGCACCACCGTCAGGGCCTTCGTCAGGAGAGCCCTCCCCCACTGCTCGACCTGGCAGGACACTCACCAGGAACTCTACCGTGCCTCCCAAGTACTCGTGAATAATGGATATTCAAATAAATTAATCAGTAAGGAAGTCCGCACAGCCCAGGAGAAAGGGTACAGCAGTGAGAGCTCGCAGCCCCTCCCCCAGGATAATATCAAGATGTATTATTAAGCCTTTATGAGTTCCCATTACCGTGAAGAAGAGGACTCTTAAGAAAATTATTTCCGAAAATGTATCCCAGACCAACGACATCAAGAATTATTGACTTCATTCATATTACTACAAGAATCGGAGGACGCGCAATCTTATTGTGAAAAATAACCCCTCTACACAGGTATGAGACCCCCTGAAGCAGATGCATGTGGTGTACCAGTATACATTCCCAGTCCGCGATTGCATCGACATCTACCTAGGTACGACTAGCATGCGCATATCTAAGAGACTCTCCTGCCACGCCCATGAGGGGGTTATCAAGAATCACGCCCGCATCTCCCGAGATGTGATCATCCAGAACACGAAGATCATCGGGAGGGCACCTGATGCCCTTCGGTTACGCTTGCTGGAGGCACTTCTCATCCAGCAAATAAAACCAGCACTAAATATGTCACAAGAAGAATTTCTCCGCCCCACGAGTATGAGATGACCTGCCACCAACAATGACACCACTGACCACGACAACTCTACGAAAGACAACGCCCCCGAACGAGGTGCTCAGGCAGCCAACGAAAATCAAATTGGTGTAACCCACAGATCAGGAAGTCCAGACGGCTGCAAATCCTGCAGCTTCGCAACCATCGACTTGGCGAAAGTGGATTGAGACCTGGCTCAAGCCACCAATGAAAAAAGACTTACCACCACCAGCCAATAGATCAGCATGGGGCAGAACCCCCGGTGGCAACCCCAAATATAAGGAGGATGGACACCACACCAAAAGCAGTCCACATCAACTTCTCAGCCTAGAGGATGTCTGGCAGCTCCAGACGAAAGCTCACTTCATGAAAGAGAGAGAGAGAGGAGAGAGAGAGAGAGAGAGAGAGAGAGAATTGTTAATGACTTTGATGACTATGATATAGTTTATCTGTAAAATTCAAATATATACACCGATTTTGACCTAGTATTTGATCATGGCCTCTATAGGCGCTCTACTAGCTTGTCTAAGTAGCACGAAAAAAGCCGCTATTCGGAAAATAGAGAAGAATCTCTACAAGTGTAACGCTGCTGAAGTAGCCATTACCTTTAATAAAATAATAATAATAACTTCGACAAGAGATTGGCCTTGAATGGAATCATATATCCAAAATGGAAAACATTACATCTTTAAAATAATGGCATCACAGTTCACCCAGAGAAAAAAATATACAAAAAACTAGCAAAGGATAAAAATCCAATGGCGGTCCTACATCCACAGGACTAATGTACTGATATGTACTGATAGTTATGGTAATGAAAGTTATGGTATACACGTCATTAACTCTTTTCAGATATTCTAACTGAAAAAATCTGAAACTTTAGGACTAACTTCCCTTTTATACCTATAGAAGGTTAAAAGTTGTATTTTATTCCTTATTTTACGCCATGTTCTTGTAGATATCTGTCTGTTTTCATTCACTCCATGCGTGGTTAAGTAGTACAGTGTTTTCCCTACGCTAGTTTCAGAGGGTTTCCACGTGTCTGATCACAAATATTTCCCGGCGTAATCGTTGTTGACGATTTTAAACAACAAATTTTAAAGTTTGGAAATGCATTTCGGTTTTTTCCCACCAATACATGATGTTCTATAATTAGAAAAGGATTTTTCTTCTTTTTCCGAAGACTTTAATCATGATTTATGAAAGTTTAAAACATCGATTTCTAACATGTAGTTAAACGTTCCTCATTTTTTTTCCATCAAGGCTGAATAAAAACCAGCGAAAATTCCATGTGTGGCAAAATTACATGGACCCATTCCGTTAATATTTTTATACTTCAAAAACTACTTTTTATACAACACGATTTTGAGGGGATCGTAATATTTCAATCATAAATATACGAAATTCCTTTTTAACTTGAAAGTAATTTAGGTTAGGAAATCTTCATATACAACAAAACTGTGCACATAAATTTAGAATGGATGTAAATATTTCCCAGAAAGAATCTGTTAGTAATTTCAACCTTCTATCTTCATCCTCTCAGCTGTACTCATTCATGTTGAATTCATGTTTTTGTACATAGAATTAATGTCAACCATCATCAACATAACCTCTAAGCCCTGACATTTACCTCGCTTATGGAATAATAATAATAATAATAATAATAATAATAATAATAATAATAATAATAATAATAAGGAAAATATAGCCAGTAACTACAGGCCTATCACCTGCCTACCAATAATGTGGAAGTTACTGACAGGTATCATCAGCGAAAGGCTATACAACTACCTAGAGGAGACAAGACAAACACCATCCCCCACCAACAGAAAGGCTGCAGAAGGAAATGTAGGGGCACAAAAGACCAGCTCCTGATAGATAAAATGGTAATGAAGAACAGTAGGAGAAGGAAAACCAACCTAAGCATGGCATGGATAGACTATAAGAAAGCCTTCGACATGATACCACACACATGGCTAACAGAATGCCTGAAAATATATGGGGCAGAGGAAAACACCATCAGCTTCCTCAAAAATACAATGCGCAACTGGAATACAATACTTACAAGCTCTGGAATAACACTAGCAGAGGTTAATATCAGGAGAGGGATCTTCCAGGGAGACTCACTGTCCCCACTACTCTTCGTAGTAGCCATGATTCCCATGACAAAAGTACTACAGAAAATGGATGCTGGGTACCAACTCAAGAACACAGGCAACAGAATTAACCATCTGATGTTCATGGACAACATCAAGCTGTATGGTAAGACCATCAAGGAAATAGATACCCTAATTCAGACTGTAAGGATTGTATCTGGGGACATCCGGATGGAGTTTGGAATAGGAAAATGCGCCTTAGTCAACATACAAAAGGGCAAAGTAACAAGAACTGAAGGGATAAAGCTACCAGATGGGAACAACATCAAACACATAGATGAGACTGGATACAAATACCTGGGAATAATGGAAGGAGGGGATATAAAACACCAAGAGATGAAGGAAACAATCAGGAAAGAATATATGCAGAGACTCAAGGCGATACTCAAGTCAAAACTCAACGCCGGAAATATGATAAAAGCCATAAACACATGGGCAGTGCCAGTAATCAGATACAGCGCAGGAATAGTTGAATGGACGAAGGCAGAACTCCGCAGCATAGATCAGAAAAGCAGGTAACATATGACAATAACACAAAGCACTACACCCAAGAGTAAATATACGGACAAGACTATAACATAACACGAAAGGAAGGAGGGAGAGGATACTAAGTATAGAGGACTGCGTCAACATCGAGAACAGAGCACGTTGGGGCAATATCTGAAAACCAGTGAAGACGAGTGGCTAAAGAGTGCATGGGAAGAAGGACTAATAAAAGTAGACGAAGACCCAGAAATATACAGAGACAGGAGAATGACAAACAGAACAGAGGACTGGCATAACAAACCAATGCACGGACAATACATGAGACAGACTAAAGAACTAGCCAGCGATGACACGTGGCAATGGCTACAGAGGGGAGAGCTAAAGAAGGAAACTGAAGGAATGATAACAGTGGCACAAGAATTCAGGCCCTAAGAACCAAGATATGTTCAAAGAACGATAGACGGAAATAACATCTCTCCCATATGTAGGAAGTCGCAATAACGAAAAATGAAACCATAAACCACATAGCAAGCGAATGTCCGGCACTTGCACAGAACCAGTACAAAAAGAGGCATGATTCAGTGGCAAAAGCCCTCCACTGGAGCCTGTGCAAGAAACATCAGCTACCTTGCAGTAATAAGTGGTACGAGCACCAACCTGAAGGAGTGATAGAAAACGATCAGGCAAAGATCCTCTGGGACTATGGTATCAGAACAGATAGGGTGATACGTGCAAATAGACCAGACGTGACGTTGATTGACAAAATCAAGAAGAAAGTATCACTCATTGATGTCGCAATACCATGGGACACCAGAGTTGAAGAGAAAGAGAGGGAAAAAATGGATAAGTATCAAGATCTGAAAATAGAAATAAGAAGGATATGGGATATGCCAGTGCAAATTGTACCCATAATCATAGGAGTACTAGGCACGATCCCAAGATCCCTGAAAAAGAATCTAGAAAAACCAGAGGCTGAAGTAGCTCCAAGACTCATCCAGAAGAGTGTGATACTAGAAACGACGCAAATAGTAAGAAAAGTGATAACTCCTAAGGAGGCAGGTTGCAATCCGGAACCCCATACTATAAATACCACCCAGTCGAATTGGAGGACTGTGATAGAGCAAAAAAAAAAAAAAAAAATATTTATTTTATTTATTTAATAATAATAATAATAATATACTTTATTAAAAGTAATGGCTACTTCAGCACCGTTACACTTGCAGAGATTCTACTCTATTTTACGAATAGCGGTTTTTTTTTCCATGCTACTTAAACAAGCTAGTAGAGCGCCTATAGAGGTCATGATCAAATACAGTGTCAAAATAGGTGTATATATAGGCGCTCTACTAGCCTGTTTAAGTAGCACGGAAAAAGCCGCTATCCGTAAAATTGAAGAAGAATCTCTACAAGTGTAACGATGCTGAAGTAGCCATTACTTTTAATAAAGTATGCTTGAGAAAGGGTCTGCTTCCTAAATAATAATAATAATAATAATAATAATAATAATAATAATAATAAGTAATAATAATAATAATAATAATAATAATAATAATAATAATATATTTGCAATAACAATATTATCATTGCATAAATAATATCATATTGTTGCCAAAAAACCTGAATAGATGCAAGAAAGTTATTATATAAGGTAATACGAAAATAACATGCATACAAAAATTAAAAAAAAATTAAAAAATGGGTAGAAGGCAAACAGGGCATCCTGTCCTTCCAGGCTTTTACAGGAAAGACGTGAGCAGGCCCCCTTGGATAACCAGGGCCCTAGGCTTTACAGTTAAGCCAGTAAGGGCCTATGGGCTTCTCTTAGAAATACTAGTGGGTTCCTAGCAACACCAGGGAGCAGAGATTCCACTAGGAATCCCCGAAGGATAGCCTCTCATTAAACAAATCAATTTGATTTAGTACTGGAAAAAAGACATCGCAGCTCCTGACAGAAGACGCAGAATCCATGCACGAGCCAACTATGTCTCCGGAGCTAAGGATGGGTTCCGTGTCTTCAAGGAGCTTTAGAAGCAATAGCTGTGTTGTGTCATTTCCTTAACTAATTCAAATTAACTGACTAACTGAGGCTAGCCTTCGGGAATGCCGAAATGAATCTTTAGTTCCTGGTGCTGCCAGGGACCTTGGTGCCTCCCAGAGAATCCTACAGGCCCTGCTTTATAACAAGTATTCCAGGTACGCTGGTTATCCAAGAGGACCTGCACATGCCTCTCCTGTAAAAGCCTAAATATACAGGGTGCCCCTTTTCAATCAATGGACCTCTCACTTAATTATTCGTGTATGCATGTCATTTGACTTTACTACTGAGAAAAACGGATTGTTATTATCATCATTATTGCTAGGCAGAATGTTGGTGATGGGTTAATTTCGATTCTAAGTAAAATAAAAAACTGGAACTGAATAAGAATATGTACAGCAAAAGTCAAACCAACTTTTATATCTAGACTGCTAAGAGGATTAGTTCACTATCAGACTAGTTTCATCTCAAAAAGAAAGACATTTGATGAAGAAGTCTTAGGAATAGGAGACAAACATTATAAGGAAGTGGTCTGAGCAGGTTTTTCACTTCTCAGGAGCCAGCGGCTAACACCAGCACACTTAACCGATTACATAGTCTCCATTAAACATGGGATGGTTCCATTCCGATCCCGCCAAACTCTCCCTATTTTTTTAAATCGCTAAAATGAGCAATAACATCCACCTGTTTTCATGAGAGAGAGAGAGAGAGAGAGAGAGAGAGAGAGAGAGAGAGAGAGAGAAAGTACGTAATTTTGAAATTGACAATTAATTTTGGCATTGGCAACTACTTTTGGATTTAAAACCTCACAGACACAGACAGACATAAGCGGTGACACAGAGGCGGGGAGAAATGAGGCAATAACAATTAGTCAGTAGGCTTAACAAAAAGAAAAAAAAACGGAGAGTCCATTCGACCTCGTATATAAAATCAACCGAATTTTTGGGCCGATGGACTCTAGAACAATTTTAGCATTTCTGAAGTAGGTCTATTTCGAACCTGATAAGCCAGTTATGAAACTTGGGCAATATTTGAGCCTTGCAATTATCAGATCATTCAAAATAATTTAAACACAAGCAATAAAGTTATTAGAAAAGCTAATGCCAAATGACGTTTATACAAAAACAAAGAAGAACAATACCCTGTTTGAAATGAGTGGAGGGAACAGTGACCAGGAGGGACTGAGAAGAACCCTTTAGATAACCAGGACCCCTTGCATAACCAAGTCTTCTGGTCTTTCTGAAAAGTACCAGAGGGTCCACGGCAAAACCAGAGACCAAAGATTCCCTCCGAGATCCCCCGAGGATAGTCTCTAATTAATCAAGCTGATCTGATTTAGTTTTGGAAAAGGACACACGACACAGTTCCTGTTTTCTAAAGCTCCTTGAGGACACGGAATCCATGCACGAGCCAAGAGTGGATTCCGTTCCTTCAAGAAGCTTTAGATTGACAGAACTGCGTCGTTTTTATTTTTCCAAAAATAAATCATATCAACTTGATTAATTAGAAGCTGTACTCCGGCGATTCCAAAGGGAATCTTAATCCCTGGTGTTATCGTAGATCCTCTTTTGCTTCTCGAAGAAGCC
The DNA here is from genome assembly GCF_015104395.2 of Macrobrachium nipponense. Lineage (NCBI taxonomy): Eukaryota > Metazoa > Arthropoda > Malacostraca > Decapoda > Palaemonidae > Macrobrachium > Macrobrachium nipponense. The sequence continues at coordinate 90,254,081 of NC_087202.1, read as the reverse complement.
CACAGCTCCTATGACAAATTGTATTTGTTTTCTTTTTAAAGATTTAGACTTTACCAATCGTATATCCATCTGCTGCCTATCATATAATGACACAATTACGACTAACATGAATTCCATACACGCAGTGCTACGACAGCGCGGAAAACTGTATTTCTTAAAAATCGGAGACATCGTTTGGCCATGTGGTCGTAAAGATAAAGGGATAAATTACACCACGAGTGATCTTTATTTTTTTATGAATAGCAAGTAAACATCTATTCTCTTAATACATTTTTATATGATGAGCAAGTAAACATCTATTCTCTTAATACATTTTTTTATGATGAGCAAGTAAACAGCTATTCTCTTAATACAAATATCATGTTCAAAAAAGTAAATCGCATCTCTGGAGTAAACTGCTGTTTTCTTGATAAAAATATGTTCAAAAAGGTAAATCGCATCCTATTGATAAGGAAGAATCTTAAATCGCATCCTATTGATAAGGAAGAATCTTGAGTAGCAGCGAGTGACCTGGTGGTTGGTTGTTCAAACTATGTGGTCCTTAAGGCAAATGACAGAGTGTAGGAGATACTAAGACCTCTTGTGAACCTCAACTCCTTAATAACAAAATGAAACCGATCGATCGCTGAGAATATTTTACGTCTAAATTAATAAATAAAATATTACTGTTTTTCGCTATCGCCATTATTTTCATTTAAAGAAGTTAAAACACTAGAAAAAAAAACTAAAGATCCGATAAGAAGTCGAGCATCTGTGGATTAAAATACCATACATGAAAGAAAAGGGAAAGTCCATCTGTCTTCGCTCAATGTCGGCCAGGTCACGCACCAGGAAGTACAATGAAATTAAATCTTGGGATGGGCGTCACGTCTGGACAAACTTTATCATGAGAGATTAAGTCGTCTATTGGTATGATCTTTATTATTGCCATTTTTGTTTTCTTGGTCACTGATTCAGTCAACATTATTTTGTTAGTGGTTTAGTTGGTTTTGTTGTAGATATGACCATCTTACTACAAACAACAGTAGTTTGGTCGGTCGGTCGGTCTGTTTGTAAGCACTTTTCACCTGTGTGGAATCCCACGTAAGTGTTCAACAGCTTATTAGCATTAGGGGTTAAAGAGGGGGTGAAGGAGAGAGGGTATTTCCCTACTCAGCGACTACCTAAATAACAAGACCAAGCCATTTTCAAATGATAGGGGTGAAAATTACATCCGGGAAACTACCGCTCGGTTGTTTTGCTTGTATGGTTTTTTTACGTTGCATGGAACCAGACGTTATTCAGCAACGGGACCAACGGCTTCACGTGACTTCCGAACCACGTCGAGAGTGGACTTCTATCACCAGAAATACACTTCTCTCACTCCTCAAAGGAATGACCGAGAATCGAACCGGCGACCACCGAGGTGGGACTCTAATACCAACCAACCACGCCGCTGAGGCGCTTACCGCTCGGTTGGTAGTTTACGGTAAACATTGAATTTTGAATTCATACGTTTTGACAAGTAGGGCAGGTACAACAACATAGGAAATAACAAGAAAAGGAAATAAAAAGTTCGAGCGTTACATCGGCCCCAAAAAAAAAAAAATTAAAAAAAAAAAGGCTTTAGATACTGTTACTTTAGGGTACAGTCACATCGTCTGGGGCCGTGGCACCCGGCCTCACCGCCCAAGCACCGGGCCCCACTACCTAGTCATGACAAAAAATATTAATAATTCGCAGGGAATAGCAGAGTCAATAGGTGTGTAGGATATCATAAAAGACAATTCATTTCTTATACGTAAGCAATTCATAATGACGCAAAACGTAAGCCATTCTTAATGAAGCAAAACCACATTGCAAATGATGCGAGAGGAAGACCTGTCAATCTAATCTCGTAGTCATATGTTTATGCTTATGGGGAGTATTTTGTTTCCCCACTACATTCGAAAACGCCTCATTCCAAAACAATATTGAGATAATTTCATAATTATTATGAGTGATAATTTCGCCAGTACTTATCTAATATAATTCCACTAGTCCATTCTACGTGTTGTGTATATGAAAAAAAAACTATAAACATATTGTTAACAGATTACGTATGATTTCAGACGTTTTCTTGCACGAAACTTATAATGTGGTTTTACGTCACTCTTAATACCTGCCATATAAGAAAGTTCTGTACAAAAACCTAAAACTGTGCAGAGCTCCAGGCAGAAGAGAACAAAAAAAAAAATCATAAAAAAGGAACCAAATCCCAAATCAATGGCACTTGAAGGCTTCCTGCAAAAACTGCTTCCGCATTTGCGACTGACATGGCTGTCTTTTCTATTTTCTTTCTTTTTAAAGATGCGTCAGTTTCATATCATTTCCTTATTCTTCGTGTTTCTCATTCGTTCACTATTTCTTATATGCCCTTTCACCTTTATCGAACACGAATATATATTTTTTATTTTTAAAAAGAGTATGGTCTAGTCTATGAATTTACTGCTACGAATACAGATGTTTGGAGTAAATAAAAGTACATATTTCACCCATTTCTTTTAAAAAGAATAAAAAGGCGTCTTTTGCCATGTCTGCAAATGCGGTCTGTTGACAGTATACCGTGTTCCAAATAAGGACAAAAGATTCTGTTTCTACCTTTCTCTCTCTCGTTTTGAGTCAGCTTCCAATCACCCTCTACGGAAAGGAATTAAAATACTGGGCTGATGACCAAATAACATCATTAGCTGAAGATATTTATTTATTCAATCTGAAGCAAAGCTCTCATGATGAATCCGGTATTATATTCTTTTGAGTCACTGCTACCTTACTAAACAGTGCCTTAATCAGTTACAAGATTTAAATGACCGAGAAGGATGATATTTCACCAATACTTGCCAAATATGACTCCGGTAGTTTTTCCCAGAATTTGTTTACAATAACAGTTTATTACCACTTGCTCATATCAGTCCTACATGCGACCGTACTGCCGTTTCCTTAAGAATATAAGGCATAGTTCAGCCTTCAATACATCATACCTTCAACAACACTTCTCCTGCTTTCCACGGAAACACCAATATTCATCGAGCTTCAATTTGCATAAAACGTTTATGTATCAACGTCCCGCAGGCGAGCTCACAAAGAAAACCATAAAGCAACTTGAGGATTTTACGATGCCATAAAATATATTTTTCCTCAGCAACGTACTACTTTCTACGAAGGGTGGGGGCATGACGTGCCACCGATATATCTGCTGACTTATGAATCTTGAATGACCATTTACGAGGCTGGAAAAATGTGACAAGTGAGCACTCGCTGGTGATCTCAGTGAGCATAGGCGGGCCCGCCGGGTTGCGTGTCACTGAGCAAAAGTGAGGATGCGGAAGGCAGTCGGTGTCAGTAAGTGTAAATGGGGAAGGTTGTCGGTGTCAGTAAGTGCAAATGGGGAAGGTTGTCGGTGTCAGTAAGTGCAAATGGGAGCGTTCAATGGTGGTGTCAGCGAGCGAACACAGAGATGGGTGGGTGACAGCCAGATGGAGAATGCCTCAGTACTTGTAATGTGTGGACCTTGTTCATGAGACGGATTGATTGAATTTCTGAAATCTAGGTTGTGAAGCCAAGCACTTGGAAAATATCGGTCATTCAGCATTTAAGACAGAAAAGGCAGAATTGGAGTGGTTGGACAGCAAGAAATACAAGGATCTACAGGAGGAAGTGGGAGAAAAGACCGCAGCTGCACTGGGAATCAACGGCTGCAGAGGTTAAACAATAAACAGCAAGATTTAAGAAAGAAAGCAGGGATAACGGTAGAGAAAAATGCTAAGGAATGGACACAGCTATGGGCCTATAAGAAGTAATGCCTACAGTGCAGCACGTGAGAAGCATGGGGTTGTTTATGTATTTTTTTTCTTTTTTTGCCAGATCATATTTAAATTTCTCAGCAAATAAATCGATGATGCAATCACAGTACTTAATTCTTTTTATATTTTTTATTTTATTTTATTTTATTTTATGAATTATTATTATTATTATTATTATTATTATTATTATTATTTTATTTTATTATTAATTATTATTGTATGACCAAACAAATTACTAAATGTATTACTTAGAAATAAACAAGTTACAAATTGAATTTGTGGGTTTCTTTTTCAATTATTATTATATTATTATTATTATATTATTATTATTTATTATTATTATTATTATTATTATTATTAATTATTATTATTTTGTTGGCCTTCCACTGAGGAAGTGTAGTTCTGTAATTTTGCTTACATTTCTTTCACAGGTCCAGGTGAGGAAGATAACTTTGACATGAATTTCTGAGAGGCGGCCATAAATAGCCCAAAAGGACGCCAAGAACTCACAAATAATGCAAAAGCAGCATGATAACTGACATGAAATGATCAAGGACTACGCTGTTGGGTGGAGGGAGAGAAGAGAGAGAGAGAGAGAGAGAGAGAGAGAGAGAGATGAGAGAGAGAGAAGAGTATCTGGATCAATCTTTCATGCCATTCACTTTCAAAATATGGAATTCTCTGCGTTTCTCATATTATTTAACCAAGCAATACTGACGAGGTGGTTCTGTCATCACTGAGGTGTTCACAAACATTTTTTTTTTTTTTTTTTTTTGCTGCTTGCCTCCACCATTTTCCTTTCTATATCATAAGAAGTGTATTCTGTCGCTAACATGTCAGTGTAAACATACTTCATGCAATCACACTCTTATAGCAGGCAATCATTTCATATACTGTATTTTCCATGCTGATTGCAGTTAATTAGCAGATTGCTCGTCGCTCAGCTCATCCCTGTCAATACAATACCTTTCTCAGAAAACGATGTCCACTGAGAGACTGGCAACAACACACAAAGATGAAGTATTCAGTGAGTCGAACTAAGGTAATTCATACAGATACGTTTGGTATATTATTCTACTACTCTTCCATGGAAGAATTACCTTTAATTTAGAAGCTGACGAAATGGTCTTCCATGCTTTGTTTTTATAGCATTTGGTTGAACTTGGTAGGGTATGGGTAGACCAGATAGGTTTGGCCAGGAAAATAGAGCACTAATAGTATGTGCAGAGAAGCCCTGGCTATACAAGGCAGACTGTGGTGGCCATCGGAAAGCTATTGCCAAAAATTCTAGAAATTTTGTATGTTGCTGGAAATTACAGTAAGATGCGACAGTAACAATCGTAAGAGGCCATGGTTAAGCTATGATAAATGTAAATAAAAGAAGCTGAAAATTTCTAAGAGAGTAAGAATCTCTTCTACTGATAAACTGGAAGATCAGAGTATTATAACAAAATGTAGTTGGCCATTGCTGGTCTGTATTAAAAGATATACGAAAGCAGCCCTCTGAAATGCCAACGGTTATGGGGAAAGTGGAATCTAACTCATGATTAACTTAATGGACGGGGTGGTAAAGAAAGCTAAGATTCTGTGGGCTCAAGCACTGGCTGTAGACCGAAGGAAGGAACTGAAGCCATTTCAGTCAAGTGTCAATAATCTAGAACATTATCATGAATCTTTGACGCGAAGAAGGAAATTCACCGTATCAGAAAAAAAATAAACGGAAAGTAGGCCAAAATCAATGTGCCAAAGAAAAAGCAATGATGCGGATCGTATATAATAGCTGATATTAAGTTACATGATTAGCATAATGGCTATGGCCATGCATGAGCAAAAGAGTATGAGTAAAAGTTCGTAATATGATGGCAAAGTGAATGAAAGGTAAAGGAACACTGAATATATAAGGTGTGGTGTGTGTATATAATACATATATATATATATATATATTATATGTATAAATATATATATTATAATAATATATCTTTATATATAAAAAATATATATATATATATATATATATATATATATTAATATATTATATAGTATATATATAATATATTTAATATAATTATGTATTATATATTTTATTTATTAATATATATATATATTATTATATTATATATATATATTTATATTTATATATAATATACATATATATATATATATATATATATATATATATGTATATATATGTATATATATATATATATATATATATATATATATATTTATTAATATTATATATTATTATACATAAATATATTTATATTATTTCTTAATTTTAATTAATATAAATAATATTTGTATATTAATGTTATGTTAAATTAATATAATATATAAATAATATAAATTAATAATATTATATTTATTATAATAAATATTAAATATTTAATATATTAATATATATATATATTATTAATAATATATAATTTATGGTAATATATATAATAATATCTTTATAATATATATGGTATTGTAATATATTATGGGTTATATATAAAATTAATAATAATATATAATATATATTTTAAATATGTAATAATAAATGGATAATAATATTCTTAAAATATATATAATAGTAAATAATATTTAATTATTATATATAAATAATATATATATTATATTATATATATAATAAATATATGTATATGTATATTATATTAAATATAAATATATATATATAATTATAATATATATTCAAACAGGCGGAGGTTTCTCTAAACCCAACAATACGATGAAGACAAGGGAAGCACACCAACAGGTCAAGAAACTCATGTCTTCAAATTTTTAAGTATTTAAATAATATTTTCGTTCCAAGTCATCATACTCCTCACATTCCTAAGTTACCTTTTTATTCTAGCCTTCCTTTATTCACGATACAACTCTTTTACAAGGAACTCCAAACTTTAATATCTGGTCATGTCTCAGCCGTGATAATCAAACGTATACCCACAACCCAATGAATACCGGTAGCCTTTTCAGCTTCAAGGTCCGTTTGGATCCATTGATGACCTCATATGTTATTTACAAGTTTACTCGTCCTCGATGTAATCGAGGAAACATATATTGGATAAACACACAGGTTACTCTAGGTCCGAATCGACAGTTAGAGCTGTCAGCTAAAGCACTGGCACTAAGCTTTCTCAATCCCGAATTTTTCAACATAAGGGAGCATACAGATAAATGTAGGTATTTCCATTCAGTAGGAGGGCTTCAAGTTTTTGGGCAGATCCTCCAATCATAAGTATTTCAACAATTAATGAATCATTGTTTATTAAAAAAAAAAAAAAAAAAAAAAAAAAAAAAAAAAACTAGTCCCCTCAAATGAACGCTCGTGCCACGTCTACACTCTTTACCTTCCGTGAACTGTTTGCATTTTTTTGGTTAGTCCTTCCTCTGTCTCCACCCTCAACGGTTGGTCCTTATTCGTATTTTTAACTATGATTCTTTTATTGTACTATATATTATATTTCAATAATTGTAAATTAATGTTATTGTGCTAATTAGGGATTGTTACTTTGTAGCTTGAAAACGGGACCTGCTGTTGGCTTAGAAACGTTGCAACCTAATAATAATAAATATGAGTTTCTT
>NC_087202.1:90204494-90246172 GCF_015104395.2 Macrobrachium nipponense | reverse complement strand
AAACACAAAAGTAATTCAGAACAGGAATTTATTTCAGTTTCTCTCTGAGTATTCAATATTTTGTGTGGCCTCCATCTGCCTGTACTACAGCCTGCATTCTTGATGGGTATGATGTCAGCAAATCGCAAAAGAGCTGAGACTCAAACTCTATTTCCCTGAGCACTTCGGTCACCTTTCTTCACAGGTCGTCGAGGCTTGGTATAACATCATACTTCACTGAGTGTGCTTCAGCACAACCCTTTAAGATACTACCAATGTTTTCACACACATTAAGGTCAGGGAGCTACCTGGAAATTCACTTGACGAGAAGAAATCGAAACCACTGTTTCGAATGTTCAGCGCCTAATGTCTGAAGAAACACCCTTTTGAAACATTGGTGCCTTTTTATCATGCTCAAAAAACCGTGGACTTCTTTTTTTCAACAGATAACATTAAATTTTTCAGGATTTTTTAAGGCAAGGTAGGAAAGGGAAATGAAAACGCCCAACCTTAGGCCAGGTTTGCAACAGTTTTCCTGCAAGTTAACTTCGCCATTTCCTATGACTGGTCCTTTATTTTTCTTTTGATGATCCACATATAAATCCGTTTGGCTGTGAAACAGAAAAATTCCCAAACATTCAGGAAATTTCACAACTTGGCGATAGCGCACGTCATTGCTGATATCATCCAACTTTGCAGCCCAAATGATGCCATTTTTATGATTTGGCTTCCTGACTGTGTAAATGAAGAATTCATCTGATGAGGTAACATCGAGAAAGTCAGCTTCATCCTAATCTTTAAGAAATGAACCACAAAACCATGCCCAGTCTTCTCTCTGTTGTTGAGTGATGCTGGGCTTGCTGATAACATGGAATGGCTTGATACCAGATTTTTTCAACTCACGATATGCAGCACCATAACTTCTCTTCTTTCCCCTTTTTGTTTCTAGTTCAAGCGCCAATTTACATAAAGACTTTCTTGGTCTACCCACTGCCTCAGCTAAGATGTTTTCTGACTCCTGAGTAAGGACTTCAGGCCTTCCAAGATTCTCACTCTTTTCGCGATGACAGTCATATGGATTTTTGTTCCAGTTTCATTTAACAAAGGGTTCATCTCTTTTAATGTATTTCTCTTTTAATGTATTTAGCTATCCAGGAACATGAAATGAAGGATGCGCCAGCATCCCTGATCTCTCTGAAGGTTATAGCCCGGATTCGGTCAATCCATCTGATTTCGTCCGATTCGTTAGCCATGGTTGTATCTTAACTCCGTCACTCAGTCTGAAAATACAAGAAATGTAAAATGAAAAATAGCTTAATAAAAACTTAAGATAATGTACTTGGAGATAGGCTATAGCAGAAAGCTTCATAACTTTCCATTTGTTCTGTGGAGTGGGAGGGGGGCGCCTCTAATTTCGAAACACCCGGTATATTCAGCTCACTTGAAATAGAATTGTAATCATATATTTTGAATTTATTAAATCTCTTTAGGTAAAAAGGAAAAAAAAATCCTGTTACCCGAAAAATTACATTATGGGGCATTATGTGGAGGGATTCTTTGAACGCTACACTCTTTTACAATATACTTGAAAATAAAAAAGTATTTCTGTTGTCGGGACGGTGAGTATTTCCATCTTCCCATCCCCTTATCTCGCGGAGATAAGGAGCTTAAAATAATGGATGGTATTCTTAATTTTCCTTTTTGAGGGAGAAGAAAAATATTTGAAAGACGAACCAGGTTTGGGAGATTATTCTGAGCAGTTTCCCGTATAAAAGAGGAAGACTTTTCTTCTTTATCTATTTCTGCAGAATGAGAATATGCAAAAGACTTCAAATTTAATCAATCTTGCCCTGAACTAGCAAAATATTCCTATGTCCTCCCACGCGGTCGAACGATTAAAATAATCAGACTGGGCTTTGGAAATATCGCAGAGCAGAAGCAGAGACAGGCAGTGGTACGAAAGACAGTTCTTTCCCGCAAAAAACAGAAAAACATTTTGCGTTAGTATCATCGCATTATATAACTAAAAGCTCGAGATGCTCTAAACATTTTTCGTTAACATTTTATAACATTATGACTGATTAGCAGAATCATTACACTAATACTTAGGGTTCTTCACTGAAAATGAAGCTATTCATACAAAATGATTACTAATCCACCCTGTCGTTGAGTTCACCCGATGTAACAGTTTTTTTTTCTTTTTAACGCAAGGCTGATGGTACCGTAAATACGAAGCCCTTCACTAGTTTAGACCCGAAAGAGGAAGAGTGAGGATTAGTGTAAAGGGAGAGATAGAACTGACTTTGTAATGACGAAACCTGTGTTATGTTATTGATAAGCGTTGGATTCCCAAAACACCTTTGACATCTCAATGGCGAGTCTGAACATTTTGTGAATCCATTTTCCCGACAAATAGTCTTCATTTTTTAACATAATCCAGATAGTTTGCTCTTACATATTATTTTTTTTTAAAATTTAATTTCATAGTTTAAAGTAAGCTCCCAAACGTTTTGAGGGACTATAATATGTATAGCGAAAGATCGTATGCTATTTTACCATCACATCTATTTATCTGTAATAAAAAAATCGGAGTGGATGTTTCTTATTTGTCTACCCTAGGTGGAGGCGGAGTAGGCAGGCGATCGGGAGGGTAGGGGAGACACGACACATAAACCCTCCTCCTGTAAACCTGTTTGTCCACCCGGGTGGAGGTGGGGTAGGTAGGGGATCGAGAGAGTAGCGAAGACATGACACATTCACCCTCCTCTTGCAAACCACCACCCTGAGACATGGTTCTTAAGGGCAGAAACAATCTTCCGCACAAAGAAAATCACCTAGTAATGTGCATCGCAGACGCCTTCAAATTCCTGCCGGATGGTGTCTTCGAGCAAATAGCAGAATGGCCCAAAGAACTACATGCCCCGTCATCTACCACCTGCTGAAGGATCAGGTGAGGTCATCCTTCAGCATGCCACCCGCCCAGAGAGCCAAGAAATTCCTCACCCATGTGGGGCCACCAATAAGAGATGAGGGACCGTCGCACATTTACAGGCAAATAGGCAACTGTAGCAGCTCATTACGCTGCCCTCCAAGGGTGACCAACCTGGGTCATCCTTGGACCTCGTGAGGGAGATACTCCTCACAAAACTACCCTGCCAAACAGTAGCAGCCATGCTCAAAGCCTCCATGCCCAAAGAATATTTCCTGATTATGGTCGACGAAATACACACTGCCCACAGACCAGCTGATCCCTAACAGACAACAGACATGGAATCCTACGGCGACCCAGAAGAGCCAGCAACCCCTATCTACAAAAGAAGCTTCCCAAAACAAGTCATCAAAGGGAAGACCAAGCAGAAAAAAGGACCACCATAGGGAATATGTTTTTTTCCATTGGAAATTTGGAAAGAAAGCCCAAAAATGTGACAAACGCTGCCTGTTTTACAAAAACAAACACGTGACCCAACCATCCTAACGTCAGCAGTGAGCAGACTGGTTGCCTCGTGCCGCCACGCTTGTCTATAGCTGTCTTTCTTCCGGGTGTGACCAAAAGGGCCCCACGTGTTTCTTCCCAAGAGACAAAAAATCTGACACAGAGATCCTAGTGGACACCAGAGCAAGCAGATCATTCATCCCAGCCAGCCCGAACAAACGACTCAACCCTGCACCCGCCCACCAACTTCCACGTATCAACCACCAGTGGACCACCGTTTACAATGTATGGAAGGGGAGGCATGAAAATAGATTTCAACCTGAAAAAAATATGACTGGAATTTCATTACGGCAGACGTTGACGATGGCGTTGATAGGGGCAGATTTCCTAACAGCACACAACCTACTAAAAGTAGTGGACGTGCATCAAAACAACTGATCCCAAGAACAGCGCCGACATCATCTCCTCAAATGTCCCACGCGTGGTTCCTACATCACGCCAGCCATTACCCTGTGACAACAAATCCGTGAACGGAACACTGAGAAGAAAGAAACACAACTTCTCTTCTACGACTTTTGTACATATATCTTCATTATTATTATTGTCATATTTCATGTATTATTACCATTGTATGTAATTCACAGCCAGTTTTCCAACTTCAGTCCAATACCCTGTACCATTTCATATGTATATATTTCTCTCTATTAACAAACATAAATGCTTGTATCTAATTCCTGTTTCTACCTGTCTAAGGTCACAAGCTACATGCGGCTCGCACGAGCCCTTGGCCTGTTTGTACTTTCTGTGAATAAAGTGAGACAATTTACTTTCACCCCTACAACTGGGAAAGCAGAAGCGCGACTTCCTCACCAGGCGGGAACTTATAGCAAAGCTGAATCCTAACTTCCATCTCAGCCGGAGTCTCCTGAGAGGAACTCTGAAAAGGCTTTAGGCCGACATCAATTTTGCTCTTGAATTATTACTAAATCCCCTATTACTTCATGCCTTGAAATAGAACTTTGTCTGTGTTGAAGACCAGCACCGAAGTGGTGCTCGATCAAGCACTCAGGTCTCATTTCTCTTATGCTATAAGGGGACTTACACACCAGTCTTACTTTGTAACCACCTCCCATATTGTGACAGGTCAAGGAGTTACGGCGCCAAGGTCTGTGAACTAGAAGGCACTAGATCAACTCGTGGATGTTACATGGGAAAAAAAGTTGAAACTCGTATTTGATGCAGCATCAAATACGAGTTTATTTATTTCCCTTTTAACAGTATGAATCGTTCAACTAATAAAACCCTGTTACTTGTTCTTTTATATGTTGCAGCAATATACCTTTGTTTGATTGTGCGTGACTGTATGTGAGTCAAATTCAAGAGCAAATACCATACGAATAAATTTCAAGTTTCTCATTTACAACACGGTAAATAATGACTAGACCTATACAACTGAAACGCTCTGAGTATCAGTTAAAAATGCTGTTATACCGAAAAATATGCGTAAAGAGCTTAGGATTATGTTAAGTTATATGAAAAAAGTATAATTAAGAAACGATGAAATGACTTAAAATGAGTTATCCTATAATAATCCTCTAGTAATTGATAAAGAATAAAAAGATAATATTCAAAACGTCGGCAAAAACCCGTCATTTTCCTTCCACAGAAAGAAAGAAGTAAAAAAGGTTTCTCGAGGCTGAATTGGGAGAATTTCAGTTTTGAAGAGAATCCACATTTTTTTTTTCTTTTTTAAAGAATTTCTCAAAAGTTAGAGAACTTGGCAAACCCTTCATGCTGCCTTGACTGTATGAAGGACTTATATAAACGTGATACGTTTTTTCTTCTTCTGTATTAGTGCGCTTCACATCTTTAATTGCATTTTTAAAATTCTTAAAATGTCCTTTTCAGTATTTTTTCAATTTTCAGAGCTTAATATTTTCACAATTGCATTGTTTGTATTACACCTGTATTTATAGCCACTTTTAATAAGATTTTGGTGTTTTGTATTTCAGCTTTATGTATGAAATTCAAAATAGAGTATTTTATTCGAAATAAAGTTTTTGTTGTTCATTATATATACCCAGTCACACAAACCCCCCCCCCACCCACACAAATATATATTTATATGTAAATTTTCTCGACTTATGCACGCTTTGATTTTCTATATCGAATTCAGTATACCTCGGGGAGTAACTTAACTTCAAGGGCATTATAATTGATAAGTACATTTGAACAGTCGAAAGGTCAAAGCCGACAGTCTGTAACTGTATTTAAACCAAAGGCTAAGGTTCGAACCCTGGCTGGGCCAGTTGCACTCATAAATTATAATACACACTGAAAGTAAGTTGCCACTAAATTACGGTAAATCTGATATCAAATGATATTTGTGGGTTAATGTATGCTATGCGTATGTACGTACGTACGTATGTATGTATATGTGTATTATGTATCTATATAATACATACATACAAATATATACAATTTGTATATATATATATATATATATATATATATATATATATATATAATATATATATAAATTAAATGTATGTATATGTATATATGTGTGTATAAGCTAATGAAAATCATAACTCAAATGATCATCATTCAGTTATTACAACTGCAATTCTGTTTACCAGATATCGTGATTAATGGCTAATATATGAACGATCAATATGCATATATCGTAGTATCACTTTGTTTTAAAAACGGACTGTTTATTAAGGTTATATTGGTAATTGCTCTTAAGCCTAATCAGATACCGGTGCAGCAGCTGCTGTAATGATGCAACAAATGACCGTAATGAGGTCAGGATTAAAGAGCATCAGCAAAATCATAATCATACTGACCTCACTCCATACTAGTTACCTCCGAGGCATCAGATGCAATTTTGCCTCCCCAGAATATGATGATTTTTAATTGCAGTTGCAATAATCGTATGAAAATTCGACCAGGCGTTTGTCCGCTATCTTTCACAAAACAGAATATCCGTGATTGGAAAATAGGAAATCGAAAAAATAATTAAATAGATTGATGTATAAAGGGAGTAATGAAGACTGTAGACACATTCAAGAACTTCATTCCTAATTTCGATTGCTATTTGAAAACAAAGGATAAAGGATACATAAAGATTTCTTGCTGACATACGAAAAAAAATACACTATATAGACAATTTAATATATCTATATATATATATATAATATATATATATATATATATACTTATATATATATATATATACTATACATACTTATATACGTAAATACATATTTATATACACACTTATATATATATATACACACACTTATATATATATATATATATATATATATATATATATATATATATATATATTGTCGAATCTCCTTAGCTCGACGGGGAGGTTATAGAGTTGGTCTCCATAGGTCATGTTTGAAGTTATGACTGCTTATTTTCTGAATGGTAGGTACCTAAAAGAAAGCAAACAAGTACGGAAACTATGTAACTCCGAAATTATGATAAAATAGCTGCTGGACAGTGTTTAACAATTTGAGTAGTTAGCTATACTAACTTGTTTGAAGTAAACTACAAACAACAATAATACACATCTGTTTGTCTTTTCTTAACATTAAGGATAAGACCATTTATATACCAGTCAGAATCTTGACCTACATGGTTATGGGCACATTTGGTATTGCATCATTAAAACTATTATCTCTGCAGAGTTGTCGTTGAACACTGTTCAAAACATTTTCGTTATAGCAAATCATTAGCTGGTTGCATCTGTCCTGCTGCATCTATCTATGTAAGGAGACACTTTTCCAAAATTCAATTATACTGCTTTAATTTTAATAAATGACAAGAGTCAAAATATTCTTTCTTCGCGCAGGTGCTGTATCTAAATATCTCCCGGTTCGTGCCTTCCCCGGCATCGGCAAGCTTTACACCAGTGTTTCTTGGACTTTCTTGTGCAGCGGACCCCTTTTTTAAAATGACTCATGTAGAGGTATAATATATAGACTAAAATTGCAACTGAATTATCTATTAATGGCTACTGAATTATCTATTATCTTCAACATAAATGTTTACATTTGACTTAAAATAACTTTCGCAACATTATCAATTTTGCAGTAAATATCACTACCTCCTACAAAGTTGTTAAATTTCAACCATCATAAACTGACGAGCGGCATTGTCAGAAGCCAAGAGGATTTGGTGGTACAATAATAAGAATTTAGGACGTTTTGGCCACAAATGTTTTTGAGCCGCGTTTTGGCCTAAAACTTATGATACCGACGGCTAAATTATCCTGCGGACCCCTTACTTATATATTTTCTTGAATAATTAGACATTTTCATTCGAACATACATTGGTGAATGTAATTCACCATTGGCTTTTTATTAGTTCATTTTCAATACTCTAGGTTTCTGTTGTGTCTTGAGCTCGACAGGGATGTTATAGGTAGTAGAGTTGGTCTCCACAGGTCTTGGACTAACACTTATAACCTCGTCAGCCTATGAGTTTACCTCACAGTCCCTTCTGGGCTCCTATAACCTTCCCCTTTATCATCCTGCTACTTTTTTTTTTTATCTTGCATAGTGTCTCCAGTATCACCATAAGGTAAGATAAGATAAAAAAAAAATCAAAAGTGATTGAGCTTCATTTAATGACTCTTGGGGGTCCGCGGACCACACTTTAAGAAACACTGCTTTACACCCATCGTGTGACGTCACTAACGAGGTCTCGACACCTTCAGACTTCTTGGGTGAAAGAGACTCAGGGCCCGGGGATGAACAGTTGTTTTGTGCCACTCTCACATCAAGGTCTCCGTTATCACACAGAAGTATTTCATTAAGTTCAGCTCAATCACTTTTGTTTTTTTATCTTCTCTTACGATGTGGTGATACTGGAGATAGTGTGCAAGATAAAAATAGCAGGGATGATGATAGGCAATATGAAGTAGGACCAGGTCAAGGGCAAGTGGAATAAGTGGAGCGGAATAACAAAGGGGAAGGTCATGAGAGCCCAGACGGGTTGATTGATTGTTTGATTTATATAAGGGTTTCAGGCACAATGCCAAGCACTGGGGGTTCTAAGGTCATTCAGCGCTGAAACGGAAATTGACAGCGAAAAGGTTTGCAAGGTGTAACAGGAGGAAAACCTCGCAGTTGCACTATGAATGAATTGTTAGGAGAGGGTGGAATGTCAGATGGAAGAAAGACAACCAAAAGGGACTGCGAGGTAAACTCATAGGCTGATGAGGTTACGTGTTAGTGCCAAGACCTGTGGAGACCAACCATAACATCCCTGTCGAGCTCAAGACGCCTACAGAAACCTGGAGTACTGAAAATGAAATAATACAACGCCAATGGCCAATTACATTCAGTAATGTATGTTTGAATGAAAATGTGTCTAATTATTCAAGAATATATGTAAGTATGTATATCTATGTATGTATACAAATAGAATCACTCACATTTATACACAATACCACCAGGAATCATTGAACAGAGGATACGGTACGGACTGGATCTATCTGGATTCTGGATTATCTAACCAGAGAAAACCTATGTGGACTACATCTTCTGGTCCATATTTTCTTGAGATACTTTACATTCAAACTTCATGTATTCATGTGACTTATATCCCATATGTATGTATATGTATAATATATGTATATATATACACATACACATGACTGTGTACATATATGTATATATAATTTACTAAAGACGTTTTCTCGTTTCCCGTTATTAATGACACATCCATGCACTGTGTACATACTATGTATATATAATTTACCTAAAAGAACTTTTCTCGTTTCCGTTATTAATTGACAATTTCCGTCTTACAAGGTGTCGTTCCGTCTGTTATTGGTGGAAACGAAACCGAATCCGGGCTAACTGCGCTCTTGCTCACCACTTTTGAGGACATTACGGATTATTTACTACAACGACACTACAATATCGACCGACAATAACTCGGCTGGCCTCTCTCTCTCTCTCTCCACACCACGTTAGCGATTTCCCCATAACAGGTCAACTGAAAGTTTGGTCTCTAAATCCAGTTTTTTCAAACTATCGATAGTCGTCAATGACTGGAAAGAGTTTGGAGAGTACATACCTCTGCTACAACAACAAAAATTAAGTACGTTACATTCTGTGGAATTTTTCATAACCTTGTCTTTAAAAACTGGAAATATAATATTCAATAAGAAAAATACATTCAGAAAGACCCCTTGTTTCCGAATCTGGTCCAAATAAGGAAATCCTGTAGAACAGGCCTCTTAATTTGTGTCTCATCTGCATTCAAGGCTTCTGATGATGAGGGTATTCCATAAAAGCCAGGAAATCGAAAAGGTAAGAGGTTCACGTGTGGCTAATTTAAAAGAATAACCTGTAGAACAGGCCTCTTAATTTGTGTCTCATCTGCATTCAAGGCTTCTGATGATGAGGGTATTCCATAAAAGCCAGGAAATCGAAAAGGTAAGAGGTCACGTTGGCTATTATTAAAAGAATAAATCTGGTACAAGTCGGAGTATTATTATTGCATAATATATGGGACATGTTTAAAGTATCACTATGTCTCGTTATCAACTATTATTAAGAGTGCACTAAGCAATACTGTTTGTCAGATGCGTCGAAGTTGAAGTGGAATGCCATCCCTTAACATATTATTACTATTATTATTACGCAAATGAAATAATCCTCAAATTTTGATGAATATTTTGTGCTGCAAAGTGACAATATTAAATAAACTTTGACCATTAAACAGTCAGTCTGTCCCATATTCCCTTCAAGTACTGCTGGCATGTTGAAAATATTTGCCCATACTCAAATCTTTGTTATATATTCTACTAATATTACGTTAATCAAGAGGACACGAACCGCACTTGAACACACACCACACTATACACGCACACACACATATATGTGTGTTTGTGTTTGTACACACCGCATGCGCGCCCGCGTGTGTGTGTGTGTGTGTGTACTAGGAAACGGGAGAGAGAAAGAGCAGAAGAGATAACATGCCCGAGGGGGACATATCACATTATCCAAAACCGGACCATAGGAAGTCTGGATGTCCTCAAGGAATCCTCTTTCGTCGTTCAGAAACTCATCAACTTCATGGATGAAAAGTCTTCCCTGAAATGAATCCTATTCCATTCGATCTGAAGGAAAAAAAATTGAGAAAAGTCTTTATTTTTTTCTATTTTTTTTTTACATCACTTCCTTTCTATTTTTCAATTCTTTTCTTCGCTGATAATATCCTTAAAAGTTTTCAAATAGAAGGTCTCATGAATTATTTCAATTTCTCTCTCTCTCATTTTTTTTCTAGAAAACTTTTTGTACCAGAAATCCTCAAAGTCAGGGGAGAGGTAATACATTTTCTGATATTATTATTATTATTATTATTATTATTATTATTATTATTATTATTATTATTATTATTATTATTATTATTATTCTAGAGGGCTTACTTCCAGCATACACAAGCGTATTATTATTATTATTATTGTTATTGTTATCAAGTTCTCCAGAACATTCTTGTACAGTGCAAGAAATACATTATGTATTATCCTGGATTATCATTATTTCTGAACTCGAGATTGCAAGTCTGGTCCAGATTGTTTGTCGCCATAATGACGTCAAAAGAAAAACGATTTACGTGGATTTTGTTGAATGTCAGCAAAGGATCGGATTTTGGGAAATAACCGGATCTGAATAAGTCACTTTCCACGGGAATGAGGTGGATTGCTCATCCATGGCGAAGGATTACGATCTCTAATCCATTATTATTACTAATTAAATATGGATTCATCCCTGTGCGGAATCATGAGAAAATTTCCAAAGCGCTGGGTGTCTCATGCAACTGCACGGAAGGCTTATCAGCAACAAAGTAAGCCGCATTGCACGTACTGAACACCTCACTCTTACTTTTGCACGCACCGGGTCTAGATCGGGTTCAAACTGTAATTAGATCTTCCCTTCCCTATGATCAATCATAGACAATATTGCACTTACACTGGCATTGGTTCCTCGTTGGACGAGTGGGTTGCGTGCTCACGTACTGATTTAGTAACCCGAGTTCGCACCCCCCCACTGCCAAAGCGGAATCAGAGGAATTTATTTCTGTTGAATGGAAATCCATTTCTCGACGTACTGTGGTTCGAATCCCACAATAAGCCGTAGGTCCCGCTGCTAGGTAACCAACTGGTTGGTTCCTAGCAACGTAAAAATATCTAATCCTTCGGGCTAGTCCTAGGATAGCTGTTAATCAGCTCAGTGGTCTGGTTAAACTAAGATATACTTAACTTTTTACACTGGATTAATAAAAAAAACTTTCAGAAATATTACGTACACGAAAGAACAAACACCAATCACGAGGAATTGCATCGCTGGGAGAGGCAATGATTAAATTTACAGCTTGAAAAAAAAAGGTATAAAATGCAACGGCAAGAATGGAGTGGGTAATGCCTGGCCATTGTCGTCTCCTTCCATAACAAAGGATTTAGTGGGAGAAATTCTTTCTTCTTCTTCTTCCACGGAAAGAATAAACCTCGGTTAACGATCTGGCGTTGTGGGGCTATGAGACGACCACGTTTTAAAAGCGTCATTTTTCATTTTACAGCGGTTACGCTCTTTTTTTTTTTTTTTTTTTTGATTTCTCCAAAATGGTGTATGTATGTATGTGTATGTCTGAGGGAATTCTAAGCAAGTGTATAACCTAGCAATGAAAGCTCATGCATGGTACAAAGTGCTGGAAATATTTATAAGTATGTACACATGTAATAACTGACTATTTTTCACAGAAAACTGAGTATATGAAAGCCATTCAATTCGCATATGACTGCGTATAACTTTGATTATCAAATGTATTGAGTGAATTATTTTTATTTACTGGATCTAGGTTTTTGTCGATTGCATTAAATCCCCCAATTGCTTGATTTCGGTAGATTTAGTTTCCAATGTATTCGAAAAAAAAAACCACTATCAACATTTTCTTTTGCAATCAGTACGACGGCTAGTGATGCTTTTATTTCCTTTGTAGCTAGATATCAGCTGATTCTCACTCGCTCTCGACTCACACACGAGCCAATGGGCACCTACATCAAACCATTCGACGTCAGTGCTAAAGTGATTGAGACATTTTTAAATCGAGACATTTTTATTTATTACCTCCCTCCACTAAGATAGGAGGTGGTACTTTCTTCAGCGTGTGGCGAATATGTGCTCTAGTGTATATATTTTTGCACGCACCCACGTAAACATGGCATCTATAGAATGTTCGAACATTTTAGCTTTTGGGAGAGATCTAGTCTGAATTACGAATTTGTTGCCATGGAAGCATCTAATTCATTATAGAGGATGAAGATTTTCGACGGAACCGATGTTTCACAGCCTCCTGAGGGAGAAATGAAAGCCCTATAACTGGAAACTCCTGAAAAGTTGTGCCTCGTTCCTTTCCCTGGAAAGAAACTACCATACTTCCTTCACATTCAGCATCTACCTGTGAGTAGAATTTAATTTTCCTTCTTTGCTCTCGTCTTTCATCCTGCCCTAATTAACTTTCTTCCTGGTCATAACAGCACGTCCGTTGCCTGAAGGAGATTGAAGACTAGTATCTCTCACTCGAAAATTTGCCAAAAATCAACGAAACATTATGAAATACATTAGTATATTTTTTTAACTTTCACAGGTCGATAAGATCTGGTCGAAAAATTATAAAATAAATTAGTATATATATTTATACTTTCACAGGTCTAAAAACTATGAAATACATCAGAATATTTTTTATACTTTCACAGGTCGATATATCGGTCGAAATCACTATTTTTTGTTTGTTTCTGTCAGTTTCCAAATTTAGTTCGGTTAGGCGCATTGTGTTACGAGTATCATCGACGATGGCAACCTACAACGTCTTCATATCAATGATTAAAGGCTATGGTTATGGCAGAGCCTTAACTATGGCGTCGTGTATTATACCTCAAATATGAAAGAAAGCACAGCCTGAGCTCATCCACCCACACCACCATCTCCTCACCCTTGGATTTTCACTCCCACTACTCAAACCTACCTCAACATCAACCTCAACCACACCTCATCCTCAACCCTCACGAAACCAAAGCCTAATAAACCTAAACCTTAACCTTCTTCAACCCAATTTTCTGTTTACTTGACTCGTGTTTTTATATTGATTTGATTTATATAGATTTTTGGCATTATGCCAAGCACTGGGGCAACTAAGGCCATTTAGCGCTGAAACAGAAATTGACAGTAAAGGTTTGAAAAGTGTAACAGGAGGAAAACCTCGTAATTGCACTATGAAACAATTGTAAGGAGAGGGTGGAAAATACGATGGGAGAAAGAGAATATGAACGGAGGTACAGCAAAAGGAATGAAAGTAATTGCAGCTAGGGGCCGAAGGGATGCTGTAAAGACCTTAAGTAATGCCTGCAGTGCACCAAATGAGGTGCACTGACGGCACTAACCCCCTACGGGAGACTAGTTTTTGTATGTACATATTAGTATCACAGTATTATTCTCATACATTTGTTAATATTCAAACAATAATGAAATGAAACTTGCCAATAAATTTACTCAATTCATAGCTTTAATTTGGAGGCAACCAAGTGACTTGAAAAGGAAAGTCGAAAGTGTTATTCTCACTAATATTTTGTTTAACGTTCTGTTAGCTATACGATATGTCTTTATTTGCCTGATCGCATAGTCCTTCGTTTGTCTGCGTCTAATGGAAGACAACTGTTGAAGACGATCTGGATTTAAAAACAAAAAATTTATGATCAAACACTTACAAATAATATTTACGAGCATCCACACCTTACACCACCTGAAAGAAATGTTAACGACGTACAGGGAAAAGGTTTCACAGTTAGGTAACAGCGCTCAGGAATATGTACAAAATGACAGGTATTCATGATAGGCATCTGATTATTTCAGAATCTGGAAATCTGGAGGGGTGATTTTTAAGTTGCATATCTCATTAGTAAGATTAATGTGAAAGCAGATGAATGGATGAGACCGTACTAAAGTAAATATGAAGTGTAAGGTGCAGCGGCATCGGACGAATATATTAGAAATATGTCCCGCTGATAATGCGGAATTCGCCAGTCATCCTGGAATCGGACCCACCCTACCCGAAAATGGCACTCACGGAAGGTTTCATAATTATGATAATATATGATGAGGACTTCAGGCAAGAGGAGCACAATGATTTGCTGCATTGTAACAGATACGATGAATCTTTGTTAGTGTTAGGGAGGGAAATTTACATTTTCAGTTATTTCCTATCTTCAGTTACCGCCTTATGAAAGCTGTTTCAACAGAATGCTGCAGTACATTAAATTGTCTGATCACTACTCCTAGCTACGATTAACTACTTCTAGTTCAACATAAATACAATTTTGAAGCCGTTTTGCTCAGAACCCCAAATAATTTACACATGGATGAGCAGAACAAGAAGCAATTCATAAGGAAATGAAGACACCACAGAGGACGACCACATAAGATAGGGAAGCGGCGGATGTATCCCTCTGAATTACAACAGAAATAGAATTGCTACAAGTAAAGGAGTTAAAAATTTGCCTCTTTATTACCGCCATTCTTTCACATGATTCACCATAATCACCATAAAGCTTGCAGAGCTGTAAGTTTACAAGGCTGTTGAAAGGAAGGTCTGGTTCGTCTAGATAGTAAGATTGTTCAGCCATACATTCACCAGTGACGATCAGGAACCCTTAAAGTGAAATATGTTTTCGAAAGACTGGTTAGCCATTAAAGAAATGCCTGCAAAAACCTAAGTACTTAAGCAAACACCTCAACTGATCACTACAGCTACAGCCTCTCCCCAAAACCAATCCCAGTATTATAGGCGGAATTCATCCCGGTAAATTCAATCAACTCTTCCCTAGTTCATAGCAACCATTAACATTTAACAAAAGCCCATCTATAACTTTTTTTAGATACATTTTGCACACATACAGACAAACAAATATAAACTTCGATGGTTAACAAATCTATAAACATAATGTACACTATACCCTTCTATTTTGTTTTGACTAATCATTACAATGTATATTTAGTATCAATAGTTTGTCAACCTTTAAACCCGAGTTATTAATTAAATTCTCTGTCAAACTAGCCAATATACAGATTTCTCTTTCCAGTAATTGTTATATATGCTTTGAATGCACGCTATGAAGTTTTCTTGATGGGATTATTAAGAGATTAAATCATGGCATTATTTGAGGGCCTCGCTATGAACCATCGCTATTTCCACCCGACAGACAGGGCTCGTTGAAGTGTGTTAACCTTAATGTTAGAATTTCTCTCATCAAGGTCTTGTTCCTGCTGAATATCAGTTATCATAAATAGTAAATTACGCCAACTTATCTGGGAGTCAATAAAAGACGCTCTTCTTATTCTGTAATAGAAAGCAAAAACGGTCGGAGATACTCTGCTGAGGCAGCTCATGAATGACCTTTCCGTAGCAGTGGAAATCTCTCCTGATAAACTAAACGTCCGTCCTGAAAGGAATCGATTCACAATAAGGCATTTCAGTGCAGGTCAGAAATTCGCCGAAAAAGACTTTCCCGTGAACAATGGAGAGTCTTGGAGCAGACCAAAATCAACTTTTGAGGAAAAGTGCGTCTGCCAGCACAGGGCAAGTAATATTAGCCCTTGGAGGAATGAAATTTCTTGCTGCTGAATTACATGCTAATGAATCCTAGCTTTCGATGCAGGGTGCTAAATTGTGATGCTATAAGGAAAAACGCGTTAATCCCGTCCAGCAAATACTGTATTTTGAGGGTCAATACAAAACACGTCTAACGGGCAATAAAAATACAATACTAAAATCCTGCATTTTGAGCCACGACTTCAGATAATTTACATTCAATCAACCAACACGCTGAACCAAAATGCCAGCAGCTTATAATCTTGGAGGTTGTGGTAATTTTGCTACAGCACACATTCGTTGGCATACGGAGTCACTGACCACAACTGATTTCACGTAATATTCTACTCGAAGAGATAAAAAGACAAATGGACTCATTGTTTAGAAGCCACGAAGGAAAACGAACTCAGATCCGACTGCCTTGAAAATCAGAATTACTGACAGGAAAAAAGCGGCTGAATATATTTCCAACGGATTCTATAGAAAAAGAGTAACACAAAGAAGAGCGACCCGACATAGGGAAAGCTGAGAGGAAGAAGAAGAAGAGAAACATAATGGAAGGGAATGGAATAGAAGATTTAGGCCAAGGGCCAAGCGCTGGTACCTATGAGGCCATTTACCGCCAAAAGGGAAAACGAGGATGAAAGGGATTCCAAAGGCGTAGCAGGAGGAAAACCTCGCAATTGTACTACGAAGCAATTTTCAGGAAAGGATGGAAGGTAAGATGGAAGAAATTGAATATAAACAGAGGTGCAGTAAAAAGAACGAAACGGGTTGCAGCTAGAGGCCGAAGGAACGCTGCAAAGAACCTTGAGTAATGCACCACTTGAGGTGTACTGACACCACTACCAATATACTAAATGTTTTCACTTCTCAATACAAAGAAATTATTTGTGTAGTTCATCATGCCATGTATATAACTGTTGCTTCAGCACTTGTGGGAAATAAAAAGAAAGAAAGAAAAAAAAACACACACACAAGCGGTAGCAGAAAACAATACTGGCAGGCTTCAAAAAAGTCGTTTGTAGTACAGACACTCAACCAGTGGTATCACGCAAATGACATGACTAAAATAAAGAGTTAAAATTCCTGTAAAATTTTATACTAAATGATAGTTTGCCTTTCAAAATGTGTTAAATTTTAACCAGTCACACAATTCCCGGCACTACCAAAATTCAGAGCGGTAACCAACGAACGCCAGACATCGTATGCAGCAGTGCTGGCCCTCGAAAAGAAGTATACCCAGGAGCAAATCTCACAGGAAGACGGAACCTGAGGGGAGAATTTACCATCACTCCAAGAGATCAGAAGTCGGTTGAACTGCTAAAGAACAACAGCTTGTGTTTGCTACTCAATCCTGCCGAAAAAGTCACGAGGGAGATGGTCTGCAAAGTCCCCAAGTACGTCACCATCGAACGAATCCTTGAAGTGTCCAACATCATGAGCGCCAAGAGATGTACAGCCAAGACTGGCGAAGAAACATTGAAGATAGAAGCCACCTTTAAAAGACAAATACCGTCCAATGTCAAGTTTGGGATCCTCGGCACCTACCAGACTGAAGCCTTCATACCAGAACCTCTGAGATGTTTCAAGTGCCAGAGGTTCGGGCATCACAAATATGAGTGCACGTCCCACCACATATGCGGGATATGCAGCCAGAGAGACGAAACAGAAGTGTGCCTAACGAAATACAAGGCAAAAGGTCACACTGTTGCCCGATGCCCCAACTGCAAGCAACAGCACCATGTCATGCATGGTTTAAGAGATGTCCTGCCAGATTAGAAAAAATTTGGAATCTGCCTCCTGCGCCACAAATTCCGCAACCTGCCTTTTCCCAACCTCCTCCAAACCCGCACTACCTTCCCAATCCCCCACCGGTAGATCTCAGCCCATATACCGCGGCGAACTAGACTGTGGCAGCTGACGTTTTTCTATAGACTTTTACCTCCCGAACAAGAATTTAAAGTAATTTGGGCGCCAGTAATTAACCTGTACTTTACCTTTGAACTATCCTATGGTAAGGGGGACCGATGGGAATGCGGGGTTTTGGGTCAAGTAGAACACTGGGAGAATTATGCCTTACAACTTCATCCTACGGTAAGGGGGACCGATGGGAAAGCGGAGTTATGGGTGGATGGGGTAAAACACTTGGAAGGTTTTGCCGTGTTGTGTTATTTCCTCTTAATTATGAATTTTTGAAACACAAAATACAAGCTGAAATAAAGCGATAAATAAACCGATAATGGAGACATTACATAGCCAAAATCCACCTATTACTACTGCTATTACAACGCCAAATCCTACTACGCATGCACCAATCCTACTGCACATGCGTCATGTTATAGGGGAGCTTTTGTTTCAGATTGCCTTCCTTTAAGGGGGGGGCGGGGGTACGCCCCCCTCGGTCAGGTAACACGTTCTACTAGGTTAGGTTGGTTAGTTAGTATCATATTCTATGTTACACTTCTAAGATTATCTTTCTTTAAGGGGGACCCCCTGGTCGGGAAACACGTTACTAACTTGTATTTGTGCTTTCCTCTCCCAGTACCCCACCAGTACGTCCTCCCCTTAACGGACATGGTTACGTATCCCACACCCCCTACCAAGATTTAAATATGGTGGTTTGTTTACGTTTCTATGGCAGTTGACGTTTTCCTATGATATTTTACTCACTTTACAAGTTTAACGTAATATTTTGCCAGTCGACTGTAACTAATCTGTTATTTACCTTTGAACTCTGTCGGTACATCGCACCCCTTGTACCGTCATGTAGTCTTCAAAGGTAAATTACGGTTTAATTACAGTCGGCCGAATAAATATTACTTTTAATTTTTGTTCAGTAAGTAAAATAATATAGGAAAACGTCAACTGCCATAGTCTACTTTACCGAGGAATGCGGGGCTTAGAATGAAAACCAAACTGGGAAACGTCTTTGGTGTTTCTCAATGAATCAACCCAAACTGACCTAACTGCTGAAGAAGGTACAAGAATTGCGAGAAAGGTCGTTCTCAACCGCAAAGAGCTTGAGGAACTCCTCGTCAGAACAGTTGAAGATGCAAGAAAAGGCTTTTCAACCATGTTGGCAAAAGAAATATACACAGAGACCGAGACATATGAGACAGACCGACCTCCCAGACCACCTCCTCGAAGACGAGAATCGTTTTCGCTGTATATACTAGTTGTTAACTATTTAGTTAGCAATGAACTGCGTTTTCTACTACTAAACAACCTTCTTTTCCCCTTCGTTTTCGGCCGCCTCACGTCTAACGACCGAAATTCTTCAACCATCGTTTAACTACCACTTAAGCTTTTACTGACTTCTGTATTGCTTCCTCAAAAACTTAAATATTTTCGCTTTTCTTTCATCGTTCTCTACCGGTAACGATTGGCGCTTTTTTTCCTCGAGTAAACGAAAAATGGTATTTTAACTCTATAGATTTGTGCGTTTTTTCCGTTTTCTCCGACGATAACTTTGTTTCTGGCTATCTCCGACTCGCCAGTACGCGCTGTTATCGATCTTTTTCTCCTACTGATGGGTTCCTTAGAGCTCAAAGGTGTTTGTAGCTTCGCCTGTTAACCTTTCATTTCACTTTTTCCCGCATCACATCTCATTTTCATATCCATATAATCAAATTAAGTGTATTTTCATATCCCCAAATTTCATTTGGCACTTGCAAATATTCTAAATGACCTACGGGCTGCTCTGTGAGCAAGAGCCCATGCTGGCATAGGGCCAGCTTAATCTTAAACAACATCAAGTACATAGTTCAGTAATAAACCAGTCAACAATCAGTAGGCATACCCTGTAATGAAATTTACATCGTGGAGACAAGTAGATCTATTTCACACAGCTAAATAGATCATAAACGATTAGTAAGATAAAGTTCCAACAATTCCGCGACTTTCGCATATATTAGGGATACTGGTCACACCATAAATTGGAGTGAGGCCAAGTGTTTTTTCAAAAGCGACTACCCGAATAGATTGAAGATTCCGGGATCCGGCATCTTTAGAAGCTGAGAATACGAACCTATATATATATATATATATATATATATATATATATATATATATATATATATATATATATATATACTGAGGGACTGTGGTTATTACAAATGCATGTGCATCTAGTAAAAGGTGACTATAGTAGAGATTCACATTAGCCGTGCATTTGATGTCTAGGCCAGTCCCTTACGACGCTCCTGATTGGCTATCGGTAAGTCAATCACAGGGCTGGAAACTCTAAGTCTCTCACATAGGCAGGATGTATGTTCCACTCTCTTGAGGGATACTTTTGAAAAATGTATCCCTCAGGAGAGGTGGAACATAGATCACAAATTTGAACTTTTGAGAGACTGAGAGTCTCCAGCTCTGTGACTGGCTTATCAACAGCCAATCAGGAGCGTTGTAAGCGCCTTGCCTAGGCACAAATGCAAGGTTGATGTGAATCTACTATAGTAGCGTGAATCGGATATTAAACGACATCTGTAGTTTAATGATTGTATATAACCCACGTGTGATAAAAATTTCATATATATATATATATATATATATATATATATATATATATATATATATTTTCTTTTTTTCCCCACGAATGTCTTTTCCCACCGGAGGGTCAGCTTTCCGGGTTTTCATCAGATGTTTATGGGCTAGATTGTTATCCCCAGGTCCTTTTTCTTGACCCCACCAGATGCTTGTGCCCAGTTACAGCCCAGTGGACTAGTGGGTAATGGGCCCAATTTGCCTGGTTGCAGAAATATATTATGTGATGTATATATACGCGCATATATATAAACATATATTATAGTATATATACATATGTGTGTGTATATATATATATATTCATATATATACACATATACAAATAAATATGGATGCTAAATTTCAGTACAGACAATTACTTATATGGGGGTTGTTTCCTTTATTCAACTTCCCAAATGTCGTACTTCTCACACAAATGATAATTACACTCTCAGTCTGACTCTCACCGATCTCGACACAACCAATTTTCAGGAAATGAATAGAAAATCTCTCTCTCTCTCTATCTCTGTTTCAGCACAATAGTGCTATTCTTAGTAGCAGCATCGGCAAAAGCTGAATTTAAAATTTCTGCTCGCTCTCTCTGTTTCTGTCTCTGTCTCTCTCTCTCCACCTTAAAAAAGAGCCCCGGAAGTCAGACGAGCATTTAAGCGTCTTTTTGAATTGAAGTAAATCCAGATAATCTGCTCATTTTTACGGAATACTAATTGCCGTGATCTTTAGGGCCGCAGTTTCAACAAATAACGTTGAAGAGACGTGAACCGGAAAGGGCGTTGCACTGAAACGCTTTTCCTATATTGCCTTTTGTTGAACTGAAAGAATAGAAATATTAAACCTTTTATACTGAGATATTACGAGCATTCTTTGTTATTTATTTCATTCTCGGGAGTAACGCTTGAGGTTTCGTATTCCGTTTATATTACATATATATAAAGAAATTTAATGGATTTATCTGAGAATGTAGTTATAAATACATCCATGCCTGTCTGTATAGAAACATGTATGCAAATTCTGGCATGAGTATATACGTTAAGGCCTGGAAAACAGACATTGATGACCCGTCTGTCAAACTTTAATCATTGTTTGGTCATCGTGGCTCAAAATGGAAACAGAATGGTTCACGTAGACGAACTCATGATTTTACTATTACATAATT
This sequence comes from Macrobrachium nipponense, assembly GCF_015104395.2. Taxonomy (NCBI): domain Eukaryota; kingdom Metazoa; phylum Arthropoda; class Malacostraca; order Decapoda; family Palaemonidae; genus Macrobrachium; species Macrobrachium nipponense. The sequence continues at coordinate 90,224,384 of NC_087202.1, read as the reverse complement.
GTACTTCAGAAAGCAGCGGCTTTTCTATGGCTATGGAGAGTATAATTCTGCTCATATTTTCTCAGCAATAGTTTGCATGATTTTTCATTCAAAACTGCATTTAAATAGTCATTCGATCAACTACGGTAGGAATTCTGAAAAGTGGATGATGTGAAAGTTTTTTTAAATAAACCTGTGTCTATTCCGTGACACATAACCAGCATAAATCAACTGACCCTCGCCTTGAATGTAGTTCTTACATAAATAAACTTATACCGAGCATTAATCAAAGCCATATCTTCAAATGTAACTGAATTATACCCGTCATATGTTATCCCATTCAAAGCTGAAGTAACCTACATTATTATAAACTGTGAACTTCAATTTTTTATCAGCTGCTAACCTTTACCATCTAAAGTCGTCGTCTTATGAGATGTTTGCATTCTGAGCGGAGGCAAATACAGTTGCGGAACTGATAGGGCGCAAGATCGATGGCCTGCACCCAAAAGGGCATCAGGGACAACCTTCAGGGAGAGCTCAAGGGTGCAATCCTCCCTCATGATATCCAGACATCGCTCGACAAATTGACAAACTGGGTCACCAACGAATCAATCCTCATTCAATGAAGATGGGCAACGTTGGATTTGGTCAACATTTGGATGGGTGGACAACGAGAAATTGACTGACTGGCATTGTGGAACACATGTTAATAGGATATCTGTGAGAAATTGACTGACTGGCATTGCGGAACACATGTTAATAGGGATCTGTATATCAGGGGGTGGGGCTGATACATACACTCCATCTATCTCTGTCTATATTATTACATATAATAATCTATGTTCAACTGTCACCTATATATTATTCAAGGTTCACTGGTTTCTCTTAGATGTGCCATTAGCGATATCGGCAGCGAAACTTGCGTTGTTATTTAATGGTTATCAAGACTTTTTCAAAATATAGTCTGAATATCTTAATGATAATAATAATAATAATCCTTATATATATAAGGAGCCAGACCCACCGTTGCAGATGGCTCTCCACTCGGAAGAGCCTACACGAAACGTGGCCTAGGAACGAAAAGAACGATTCGCCTAAGAAGTAGTACCTCAAGGAGTGAGAAAAAAACCCTGAAAGACCTAAACTTTATTTCAGTAAGGAATCAGAAATTCCTCGTAAACATCGGAGTTACAGTGTTAACTTGGATGCGTTATATTTTTCTATTGTGAGTGGTTGGTTGGTTGGTTGGTTTTATAGTTTAGGTGTAACACCAAGCACTGGGGCAGCAAAGGCCATTCAGCGCTTACTGTATAACTTGATGACATTATAAGATGTGTTATATCATATAAAACAGGTTTAATTCTTTGAGATAATTCACTATATTTTGAAGTGGGGCATTTGCTCCCGATAGTTCTTTAAGTGGTATATTATGCGACGTTGTTGGATTTTCGTTTTCTTTCGAAATTATGGCATTCCGTCAGCAGATGACGGACTGTGACCAGAGTACGACAGTGGTAACAGTAAGGGGCTTGTCTTTCCTCGCCTTAAAAAAAATGATCCTAGTAATTGTGAAACAATGGTAAATATATAATGAAGGGCTACTGGCAGAATGCAGCAAAGGAGAAACAGTAATCATTAAACTTAAAAGTCTCTAAACAAACTGAGCAAAGCTGATGCAGAGGTCACATGAATTCCATGACGCAAATAATAGTCATTATAATAATTGAGTCCATCGTTAAAAAAGTATTTTGTTATATCTTAAATCAATGATCAATGGTACTGATACGAAAAGTTAATACATGATATAATAAGTAAATACGAGATTAGAAATATATATTTCTGTTTTAAGCTTATTTGCATTACCTTGCTATTTTATTTATACATTGTAGTTAGTCTTAATTCCAAGTTACATTACTCAAGGACTTATTGAACTACTTGTTTTATTCGTCAAAAATATTTACAGACCTTCAAAAGTAACAAAAGTAATACTTCAGAATGCAAAGAAAATGATTATACAGAAACTAATTTGATAACAATATCTGCTTTTTTTGCTAGGGAAAGAATCTGTCATCCGAAAACTGATGTCCAGAGAGAGAGAGAGAAGAGAGAGAGAGAGAGAGAGAGAGAGAGAGAGATCAATAACAGACCCTTTACTCAGCAAGGAGCAGCACTTAATTTTCTAAGCAAAGCGCCTGCGTTTCGAAATCCAATTAAAAGGTGAAAGTTTTGTTTTAATAAAACGACGTCGAATTCTCGACCCTTCGGCAGTTTATTGACTGCAGTCGTTATGCCTTCCAAGCCAAGAAACCTTTAATTACTTAAAGTCATCGACAGTTTCTTGACCGAATAAATACTACAATAATGAAGAGATTTTCAAATTAACTCTCTCTCTCTCTCTCTCTCCCAGGCTTTTACGGTGTTTAACAACGTAACACACACACACACACACACACACACACACACACACACACACACACACACATATATATATATATATATATATATATATATATATATATATATATATATATATATATATATATATACAAGAATGATTGTCAGGCCCCGTACATAGTACATTCCATGAAGTATGGCTTCAAATTTTCTTCCATGGACGGTCGCATTTCTCCGTCAGTGTCTCTGCTCAATCTTCTTGCACACACACACACACACACACACACACACATATATATATATATATATGTGTGTGTATGTGTGTGTGTGCAAGAAGATTGAGCAGAGACACTGACGGAGAAATGCGACCGTCCATGGAAGAAAATTTGAAGCCATACTTCATGGAAGTGTACTATGTACGGGGCCTGACAATCATTCTTGCTGTCTCCCCGACTGCCTTCACGTGTAAAAATATGCATAAGGAAAGATTTTTTACAAAATCTCTTCTCTCTCTCTCTCTCTCTCTCTCTCTCTCTCTCTCACTCTCTCTCTCTCTCTCTCTCTCTCTCTTGGGCACACACACAAAAACACTCACATACATAATAAACACATAGGTTGTTTCTTTGTTTGTTTGTATGGTGTTTTTACGTTGCATGGAACCAGTGGTTATTCAGCAACGGGACCAACGGCTTTACAAGACTTCCGAACCACGTCGAGAGTGAACTTCTATCACCAGAAAGACATATCTCTAATCCCTCAGTGGAATGCCCGAGAATCGAACTCGCGACCACTGCGCTGGCAGGACAAGACCATACCGTTCACGCCACAGAGGCGCTAGTACAAATAGTTAAGCTACAAAGTTGCAGACGGTTGCTTTAAACCCGATCAATTCCTTTATTTCCTTTTTCAAAGGCGATATTAGACTCATCGTGGCATAAGCTACCGAACAGGTATAAAATAAGCAAATCCAGAATTTTCATGCATAAAAGACCACGCCAAAAAACGTAAATATATCAATTACAGAGGTTTCTAAAGTAATAGGCAAAGCTCCGGATGACCATCAACTGTCAGTACTTGAATCACTTTTCATAAAACAGCTATAGGAGATTTCAACACTGCATATGATGTCTAGGCCAGCTCTTTACGACGCTCCTGGTTGGCTGCTGATAAGCCAATCACAGGACTGGAAACTCTCAGTCTCTCGAGAGAGTTCACGTAGGTAGGATGTATGTTCCACCTCTCCTGAGGGATACTTTTGAAAGGCGTATCCCTCAGGAGAGGTGGAACATAGATCCTACCCATGTGAACTTTCGAGAAAGAATGCGAGTTTCCAGCCCTGTGATTGGCTTATCAACAGTCAATCGGCAGCGTCGTAAGGGACTGGCGTTGACATTAAATGCACAGTTGATGTGAATCTACTATAGTTCCTCCATTAAGTACTCAGATCTCGTCAACACCGGTGTAGTACCTCTCGCGAGTTTCCCTTGGAACCAAAACGGACCCTGAATGTCACTCAGCTTTCGCCCTCAGTACTACGCGGTACACTTTGCTCGTTTTAACGTATTTTTCTTTTCATACTTTTATGTTAAGACTTTTACTTGTCTTTTAAACGTGAGTCAGTTTTTAACCTTTATGCTCTAATTTATAGCTTCGAAAATAGGACAGAAGCTCCTGAAACGTCAGCAGAATAAAATAAAAGGAAATAAAGGAATTGTCTTTCTCCTCAAACTCGCTGAGATATATATATAATATATATATATATATATATATATATATATATATATATATATATATATATATATTCTAAAAAATCACGGAAATAAGCTCGTGATTTCTTTTCTGTAAGTAATGGGGTCATTGGGCAATTGCTCGCTTTCTTTTGGCTTGTTGGGGTGTTGAGTGGTTGGGTGATCAAGATGAATATTGTTTCTGTTTGTAATGACCTTATTATACATATTTGTTATGTTTCTTCACTTTGCTTTTGAGAGAGCTTTCTTGCTCACTAGTTTTAAGCTCTGTATTACTTTGTGCCCCGAAGATGTGTTAAATACACAAAAGTACTTGGCAGGCACCCTGTCTTTTCTTTTTTAAATTTTCCCAGTGGCTTCAGCTAATAATATATATATATATATATATATATATATATATATATATATATAGTATGTATATATATATTATGTATATATATATATATATATATATATATATATATATATATATATATATATGTGTGTGTGTGTGTGTGTGCATGCATGTATGTACGTACATCATATACGTGAGTGGGTCTGCAAAAGTAAAGCTCAGCAAGGCGAACCATTATTTTGGGCATTACTTATAAGCACATATTAAAAAATATACTGACCAAATGTCCATAAGCCATATTCAGGATTTTCTTTGCAACGTTGGTAGCGCAACTGTTTGGATATTTTGTGTGTGTGAGAGAGAGAGAGAGAGAGAGAGAGAGAGAGAGAGAGAGAGAGAGAGAGAGAGAGAGAGGGGATTTTCTAAAGATGTAGACTGAGGCAGGCCCTTCACATACTCTCGTGAAGTATAGCTTCAAATTTTCTTGCATGGGCGGTCGCCGTTCTCCTTCAGTGTCTCCGCTCTATCTTCTTGCATTGAGGCCATTAAATTGATAGTCCCTTTGTATCCAGGGGAACGACGAGGTCATTATCAGAGCCGATGGGAAGGATCTAACAAGCGAGTTGATGCAAGACCTTTTCTTCATGGCAGGCGATAAAAAGTAACTTTCAATGGATGGAACGTGGTGACCAAGGATATACATTTCAGGGGATATAATGTTCGAGGCTTCTTTTTCTGTTCTTACTGGATTACGTAGACCGTTAAAAGTGACGGTCATAATAATAAGAGGGTGAGGGAGCTCACGTACCGTCTCGCAGCTCGAATTTAGGTCCTGTATCTGCAGTATGTTTCTATGGAGGCTCCGGTACGAGTGGTTGGACCTTAGTCGCGCGACTTCTGGGCTGAACGTATGAATTTCTTACTTAATACTGTTTTACTCGCAGAAAAATAAATAGATGGATAAACGACGAGGTTTCATTTTATTTATTTATTTACTTTTTTTTTGTAGAATGATGACAGTTTTCTACGGAAAACCAATCGAGAGGATGGATACTAGGGCTCAAAGTTAATACTGGATGATGTGTTACCCAACGATTGTAGACCAAACATTATCAATTCTCTCCCTCCCTATCACTCTTTTTGTAGTTTTCTGTCAAAGAAAACTATTGAGATGAGTTTGCCTGTCCGCCCTCAGATCTTAAAAACTGCTGAGGCTAGAGGGCTGCAAATTGGTATGTTGATCATCCACCCTCCAATCATGGAACATACCAAATTGCAACCCTCTAGCCTCTGTAGTTTTTATTTCATTTATGGTAAAGTTAGCTATGATCGTGCGTCTGGGACCGCAGAGTCCAATTCCGGAGGCGTCCCAAATGCATCTTCACTTGGCCGCATCTGGGGAGCAACTGAGGGCTACCCGGTCCCGGTCGTAGTTGAGAGTTTCATACAGAAAACTCAATTGCGCCGAAGAAACTTCAGCGCATTTTTCATTTGTTTAATTTTGTACAGGCTCAACCCTGAAACCATTTTTGTTCATTAAGTAATATTTTTTGAAAAAAATTCAATTCATCACCTGCGCAATCTAACAGCTCCAATTCTATATTTTCAACAACTAAACTAAAGTCAGAAAACTAAAACGCATAAAGTAATGAAATGCACAAAACTGCATCCCCCGAAAAACTGTTTCTGAAATATTGCGGTTTATGTATGAATATGGTCATCTGTTTGTTAAGTCAGCTGTAATTGCTATTTGCTTACTATTCTCGTCTCTCTATTTTATTCATGCATAGTTATTCTGCTTAAATGGCCTATTGGCCTGTTAGCATGTTTTGAATTGTAAATGGAGTTCCTAGGGAAACGGTGGGATACAACTATCGTCCACTCTGCAGAGTTCATATCCTGCGTCACCAGAGCTCACAGATTTTTATGTTATTAACTAGAATATAATTCAAAGAATAAAGCAAAGGTTTAATATCACTGTACCATAATCCGAACCTCACATGAACATTTTATGATAAAGGTTAAAGTTTTATATCATGTGTCTCAAAATCTATATTTCAAAAATATGAAAAAGGGTTTTTTATAATGCATGTAACATGAAAATTCGACTGAGTTTGCTTTGAATTTACATTTTATACATAATCCTTTGTTAATCCGACTATGGCTACCACCCGGAAAAAAAACATATAATAATGCTAATGAACACAACCCACGCAGCCGAACATAGATAAACTGCAGCTTTTTTTTTTTCAAAGCTTAAAAGCTGTATATACATCATTCATACGGCGTTAGCGTTGCCTCTCGGTTGTTCATTTGACGATTATAAAATGTGTTTGACAAACTCCGCAGTAAATTCTGCAGCTTGGGCTTAGGATGTATATCGATTTTGTATGGGAATAATGGCGTGAGTCTGGCTGGTTTTACTTCAGAGATGAAACTTCATGAAACTGCATTGCGTCGGAATGATGTAGTAAGGAGTTATATAATAATAATAATAATAATAATAATAATAATAATAATAATAATAATAATAATAATAATAATAACAGAGGACTGGCACAACAAACGAATGCACGGGCAATACATGAGACAGACTAAAGAACTGGCCAGCGATGACACATGGCAATGGCTACGAAGGGGAGAGCTCAAGAAGGAAACTGAAGGAATGATAACAGCGGCACAAGATCAGGCCCTAAGAACCAGATATGTACAAAGAACGACAGATGGAAATAACATCTCTCCCATATGTTGGAAGTGCAATACGAAAAATGAAACCATAAACCACATAGCAAGCGAATGTCCGGCACTTGCACAAAACCAGTACAAAAAGAGGCATGATTCAGTGGCAAAAGCCCTCCACTGGAGCCTGTGCAAGAAACACCAGCTACCTTGCAGTAATAAGTGGTACGAGCACCAACCTGAAGGAGTGATAGAAAACGATCAGGCAAAGATTCTCTGGGACTATGGTATCAGAATAGATAGGGCGATACATGGAAATAGACCAGACGTGACGTTGATTGACAAAATCAAGAAGGAATTATCACTCATTGATGTCGCAATACCATGGGACACCAGAGTTGAAGAAGAAAGAAAGAGGAAAAAAGGGATAAGTATCAAGACCTGAAAATAGAAATAAGAAGGATATGGGATATGCCAGTGGAAATTGTACCCATAATCATAGGAACACTATACTCTGTTTTTTTTCATCTGTCCATCCGCCTGTGGTGTTTTTGTATGGTAACACTGCGTCCCGGGCTTTAGATAGTTACGCTATGTGTAAGTTTTAGGTAAATAAAAGGATATCTGGGTGTACATTTGCAACTGAAAAGTGTTTTAATAATTTACTGTATGCGAATTACACCGTTAATATTCGAAATAGGATATTATTATAATCGTTGAATGTAAGCTGAATGTAACTGTCTAAAGCCCGGGACGCAGTGTTACCATACAAAAACACCACAGGCGGATGGACAGATGGAAAAAAACAGAGTATAGGCACGATCCCAAGATCCCTGAAAAGGAATCTAGAAAAACTAGAGGCTGAAGTAGCTCCAGGACTCACGCAGAAGAGTGTGATCCTAGAAACGGCGCGCATAGTAAGAAAAGTGATGGACTCCTACGGAGGCAGGATGTAACCCGGAACCCCACACTATGAATACCACCCAGTCGAATTGGAGGACTGTGATAAATACAAAATAATAATAATAATAATAATAATAATAATAATAATAATAATAATAATAATAACTACCAGCTACACGCTGAATGGCTTAGAGAACGCACAGAGAAGAATTAACAAAATATATGCCGTAGAAACAGCTATTAATTTAAGTAATAATAATGATAATAATAATATATTGTGGAAGGAGACCCTCTTTCAAACAAGTCTTATTGAAAAATATTGCTGCACCAGCTGCATTCAACTTTTAAATAGTCTTCTCTATTATTCTAATAATTGCTTTCTCTCTGCTATTACAACTGGAGAGTATTGCGCCGATATGATTCATCAGGAGGAGTCAATTTCATGGATATTGCTTACAAATTTATTTATCACTTAGTGGCCAACGTTTCTCTCGGTATCATCCGAACATGATCACGGCAGTGGGTCGGAGCAGGCTGTGGATGCTGTCAGGATCTACTACTCTGTATATAGTGGTAGGTATATAATAATAATAATAATAATAATAATAATAATAATAATAATAATAATAATAATAATAATAATAATAATAATAATAATAATAATAATAGGATGGTTTCTATGAAAAATTAAGCGAATATAAATAACAAAATCAAAGCAAACGATTATAGAGAAAATATGCTTAAAACAAGCGTTTGTAAATTATGCTAATGATACGAATTACTTTAAATTTTCTTCAAGGCAAAATTGCGCCTTAATCCCAAAGGGCATCACTCTTCGTAACTGCCAAATCCCACCAGGTTACCGCAAATGAAAATTAAAGAAGTTTCTGGATCCATATTCTTATCCAGATGCATCTTCAAGTCAGGCCGACTCTCTTGGGATCCATAACCCACCTCTCACGAAGTTTGATGGAAATCTATTCATAACTTCTGCGATATTTTCTGGACAGACAGGCGGCCCGACAGACATTTAATCAAACAGATGCTCTCGGGCGAATTTATAATCTCCGTTAAGTTCGTTCTTTAGCAGAGGTCATGACCATTCCTACGAACATATTTCAGAGGTTTCGAAGGCGTGCATGATTCATATGAAGGGGGCCAGGGTAGGTAATGACGTATTCTTCTCTTTAAGTGTAATGAAAAAACTGACCTAATTTTTCATAACAAAAATTGAATGAGGGGACCTATAGCTCTTGTTTGAATTTTGATGAAAAGGATGAACTTATAAATATTGAGAAATCTTCTGAATATCAATGTATAAATTCATGGAAAGTATACAAATCTAGTGAAAAGATAATATGAACGCATTCAAAGCACTGACGCTGAACCCTTTAACTTAATTTTGAGGTCCCAACAATTTAACGGTCATTAAATCCTCCTTCAATCGGAATTATTATGTTGCCAGGCAACGTCTGAGTTCCTGCTTCGGTTGAGGACGGTTTCGGTACACTGTATTGGATCCCTTAAGCTTCAAAACCTGCATCGCAAAATTTCTAGGAAAGTGAGAAACGTTTTTCAGTTCACATTCATCATTAGGTTCATCACTAGAGTTTATTCTTGAACGAGGTTGTCGCTACTCGTGCTGGAACCCGGTTCTACTGTCTCCCTTACCCTCTCGATCCCATCCCTACCCTGCCATAACCCGTCCCGGACAATCAGGTTTGCAGGTGGAAAGTGGATGTCTCACCAGCCCTCCCGTTCCCCGACTTACCTCGCCCCCATCCAGGGCGGACAAACAGGTTTTCAGGAGGGTGAATGTATCCCCTATCCTCCCATTCCCCTACCTACCCTGCTCCACCCGAAGCAGACAAATAGGTTTGCTGGAGGTGGGTGACTGTGTCATGTCTCCTCTACTGTCACCCAGGGAGGACAAACCGAATTATATTATTAGAGAAGAAATGTGTGATTATTTTCTTTGCTAATCGTTGTGGAGCCTTTTCTCTCTCGGAACTTCGAAAAACACGGGATAAATCATCTGTTTAACTTTAATAGATGCAGTGTCCGAGTTCTGTAACTAGCTTGTCAAGAAGCTCGCTCTCTATTGAGGCTCTGATTCTGGAAAAGTGAAAGTCATTCGTCGCAGAAAGTGGAATTCAGGGACGGAAATGAAGGAGCTTTTCCATAATTTTGAAATATGTTTCCCCCACCTGAGCGTAGTTTGCGTTTTTGTCAGGATGAAGAGTATTTGAATTCAACCAAGTACAGTATATAATTTTTTAAATCATTAATATCAGAACGAATAATTACACGATCAGGAACTTGAGGACACTTAGAATGAGAATATTTTTTTACCCCAGGTGTCCTTTTTGAACAAAGTTTCTCTATGTAGCGTTTGTAGTGTTATGTATTGCTGGAATTGCAATTGGACACATTCTGAATCGAAATCAACGTTTGTGTTCTTGGTCGTAATTTAAATAATAGCCATATTTATCTCATGCACGCAAAGTTATTTCCACAATTAGAAGCAAGATTTTCGAAGTATAGACAGTGAATGATCACCACAAAATAAAATATTTTTTTCGCTCTATCAGTAGAAACATACCATTTAATCTGCATTCCAGACATATGCCATCTCTTAGTCGGTATTCAGTGCAATTGCCGACTGGCTATTTTTATTCAGTCATTTGATCGCGGAAATGTTGAGTATGCTCGGAATTGCACAACATCGCTTTTACAGTTATGAATGCCTTTTCTTTCGAGTTTTCTGAAATTTTCGAATTTATGGCTAAATGTCCTCTGAAAGTGGAATTCGCCGTGTTTTCTGTGAAATTTAACTTCTACTATAAGCTGGCCCATTTTGAATTATCGTGCTGATAAATCTTAGTTATCATTCTGGTAAAAAAGTGTATTCTCATAACTGGAAGATAATTAATGTTTAAAGCATCATATATTCAGTTATTATTATAATCACTATTAGAGTAATTACTCTGATAGTTCACTCGAGTATGCTCTTCCAGTTATGAACCTAAACTCAACAGTGATTACATATGATATTTGTAACCGTTTAACGAGCAGCTGTATTAAAGATTTACTTAATGCTGAGATGAGCGTCGCAAACACAGATGTTTTTGAAATGAAAAATTTTCCTGATCTAAATGTAATAAAATCTAACGTGATTTTTTTGCAAACGGGTATCATAAATGTTTGCATCGCAAAATGGTTACGAAGTATGAGAGATTTCAACACTGATGTCGATCCAAATCTGGGATAAAGCCGAGATCTGAGAACAGTATTAATACCCTAGCTCCAGGAAATGAAAAAACAAAGAAATATTTAAATAAATAAATAAGTAAATGAATGAACAAACCCTTCTGTCAGGTAGGGATTTGTTGCAAAGAATGAAAAGGTGAGACGCAAAAGGTAATGGGCGAATGAATAAAAACAATTTCGACCGTTTGGAGAAAAGAGAAGACGAAGAGGTGGCCTATCCCGAAAAGACCGGAGGTGAACCCACTGAAGTGAGCTCATTACCTTAACAATGAGGTCCATCAGACTGCCTCGTTTGGAGAAGGCTTCAAGGAAGAGAGCAGAACCAGAGGAGACGTCTTGACCTCAGGATGGAGCATGGAAGCCATGACACTCGACGCTTGAAAGTTCGGTCGTGCGCTGGCAGTGACACTCATTGGTTGTGCGCTGGCAATGACACTCATCAATTGTGCGCTGGCAATGACACTAATCATCATGCACTGGCAATGACACTCATCGATTGTGCGCTGGCAATGACACTCATTGGTCATGCACTGGCAATGACACTCATCGATTGTGCGCTGGCAATGACACTCATTGGTCATGCACTGGCAATGACACTCATCGATTGTGCGCTGGCAATGACATATTGTCATGCAGCTGGCAATGACACTCGATCGATCGTGCTGGCGGCTTGGCCAATGACACTCATCGGATAGTGCGCTGGCAAAATGACACTCATCGATAGTGCGCTGGCAATGACACTCATCGTCATGCACTTGGCAATGACAACTCATCGATTGTGCGCTGGCAATGACACTCATCGGTCATGCACTGGCAATGACTCTCATCGATTGTGCAATGGCAATGACACTCATCGGTCATGCACTGGCAATGACACTCATCGATTGTGCGCTGGCAATGACACTCATCGGTCATGCACTGGCAATGACACTCATCGATTGTGCGCTGGCAATGACACTCATCAGTCGTGCGCTGGCAATAACACTTATCAGTCGTGCGCTGGCAATGACACTCATCGGTCATGTACTGGCAATGACACTCATCGGTCAATGTAACTGGGCAATGGACACGCATCGGTCGTGCACATGGCACAATGACACTCATCGGTCGGTGCAACTGGGCAATGAACCAACTCATCGGTCGTTGCAACTGGCAACTGACACTCATCGGTCATGGCACTGGGCAATGGACACTCATTCAGTTCGGTGCACTGGCAATGACCACTCATCGGTCGTTGCACTGGCAATGACATCTCACCCGGTCATGGCACTGGCAATGACAACTCATGCGGTCATGTACTGGCAACGGACCAACTCATCGGTTTGTGCACCTGGCAATGACAACTCATCGGTTCAGTGCACCTAGGGCAATTGACACCCTCATCGGTCCGTGCACTGGTCAATGACACTCATCAGGTCATTGCACCTAGCCAATGGGACACTCATCGGTCATGCACTAGCAATGACCACTCATCGGTCGTGCACAAGGCAACGACACTCATGAGGTCCGTGCACCTGGCAATGGACCACCATCGGTCCTGCACTAGCAATGACACTCATTTCGGTCGTGCACTAGCAATGACACTCTCGGTCGTGCCCTGCATGACACCATCGGTCCGTGCACTGGCAATGACACTCATCGGTCGTGCACTGGCAATGACACTCATCGGTCGTGCACTGGCAATGACACTCATCGGTCATGCACTGGCAATGACACTCATCGGTCGTGCACTGGCAATGACACTCATCGGTCATGGACACTCATCGGTTGTGCACTGGCAATGACACTCATCGGTTGTGCACTGGCAATGACACTCATTGATCGTGCACTGGCAATGACACTCATCGGTCGTGCACTGGCAATGACACTCATCGGTCATGCACTGGCAATGACACTCATCGGTCATGCACTGGCAATGACACTCATCGGTTGTGCACTAGCAATGACACCTCATTCGGGTCCCCGTGCACTGCAATGACACTCCATCGGTCGTGCACTGGCATTAGGACACTCTCGGTCATGCACTGGCAATGACACTCATCGTCGTGCACTTTGGCATGCCACTCATCGGTCATGCACTGGCAATTGACACTCAAATTGGTCATGACGGTAATGACACTCATCGGTTGTGCACTTGGCAATGGACACCTCAATTGGCCATGCACTGGCAATTGGACAATCCATCGGTCCATGCCTGGCAATGACAACTCATTCGTGGTGGCATCTAGCAATGACAATCTCATCGGTCATGAACTGGCATGGACACTCATCGTTGTGCACTGCAATGGACATCATTGGCCATGCACTGCAACGACACTCAATGCGTCAGTGCACTGGCATTGGACACATCCATCGGTTGTGCACTAGCATGGACACTCAATTGGCCATGCACTGGCAAGCCAACTCATCGTCATTGCACTGGGCAATGAACTCATCAGTGGTGCACTAGGCAATGACACTCATCGGTCATGCACTGGCAATGACACTCATCGGTTGTGCACTGGCAATGACACTCATCGGTCGTGTACTGGCAATGACACTCATCGGTCGTGCACTAGCAATGACACTCATCGGTCGTGCACTGGCAATGACACTCATCGGTCGTGCACTGGCAATGACACTCATCGGTCGTGCACTGGCAATGACATTCATTGGTTGTCACTGGCAATGACACTCATCGGTCGTGCGCTGGCAATGACATTCATTGGTCGTGCACTGGCAATGACACTCATCAGTCATGCGCTGGAATGACACTCATCAGTTGTGCGCTGGAATGACACTCATCAGTCGTGCGCTGGAATGACACTCATCAGTCGTGCGCTGGCAATGACACTCATCAGTTGTGCACTGGCAATGGCACTCATCGGTCATGCACTAGCAATGACGCTCATCAGTCGGGTCGTGTACTGGCAATGACACTCATCGGTCGTGCGCAGGCAATGACATTCATTGGTCGTGCACTGGCAATGACACTCATCAGTCGTGTGCTGGAATGACACTCATCAGTCGTGCGCTGGAATGACACTCATTAGTCGTGCGCTGGAATGACACTCATCAGTCGTGCGCTGGCAATGACACTCATCGGTCGTGCACTGGCAATGACATTCATCGGTCGTGCACTGGCAATGACACTCATTGGTCGTGCACTGGCAATGACACTCATCAGTCGTGCGCTGGCAATGACACTCATCGGTCGTGCACTGGCAATGACATTCATTGGTCGTGCACTGGCAATGACACTCATTGGTCGTGCACTGGCAATGACATTCATCGGTCGTGCACTGGCAATGACACTCATCGGTCGTGCACTGGCAATGACACTCATCAGTCGTGTGCTGGCAATGACACTCATCGGTCGTGCACTGGCAATGACACTCATCGGTCGTGCACTGGCAATGAAATTCATTGGTCGTGCACTGGCAATGACACTCATCGGTCGTGCACTGGCAATGACATTCATTGGTCGTGCGCTGGCAATGACACTCATCGGTCGTGCGCTGGCAATGAAACTCATCGGCCGTGCGCTGGCAATGACACTCATTGGTCGTGCACTGGCAATGACCATACACTCATCGGATCGGTGCACTGGCAAATGGACATCATTGGTCGTGCCCACTGGCAATGACATTCATCGGTCGTGCACTGGCAATGACATTCATCGGTCCCGTGCACTGGAACAATGACATTCATACGTCGTGCACTGGCAAATGACAATTCCACGGTTCCGTGCACTGCATGACATTCAATAGGTCGTGCACTGGCAATGACACTCATCAGTCATGCGCTGGCAATGACACTCATTGGTCGTGCACTGGCAATGACACTCATCAGTCATGCACTGGCAATGACACTCATCGATCGTGCGCTGGCAATGACATTCATTGGTCGTGCACTGGCAATGACACTCATCAGTTGTGCGCTGGCAATGACACTCATCAGTCATGCACTGGCAATGACACTCATCGATCATGCACTGGCAATGACACTCATCGGTCATGCACTGGCATGACAACCATTCAGTCGTGTGCTGGCAATGACACTCCTCGGTCGTGGCTGGCAATGACTCATCAGTCATGGCACTGGCAATGACGACTCATCGATCATGCGCACTGGCAATGACACTCATCGGTCATGCACTGGCAATGACACTCATCAGTCGTGTGCTGGCAATGACACTCATCGGTCGTGTGCTGGCAATGACCCTCATCAGTCGACATTCATCGGTTCTTTGCTGGCAATGGCACTCATCGGTCGTGCACTGACAATGACACTCATCAGTCGACATTCATCGGTTCTGTGCTGGCAATGACACTCATCAGTCGTGCACTGGCAATGATACTCATCGGTCGTGCGCAAGCAATGACATTCATTGGTCGTGCACTGGCAATGACACTCATCGGTCGTGCTGCGCAGGTAATGACATACATTGGTCGTGCACTGGTAATGACACTCATCAGTCAGCGCTGGCAATGACACTCACAGAAGAGACGATCCTGAGATTCTCTGCCGTTCAGCTGGGCTATTCACTCCTTGTCAAATGCAGTTTATCCCATTTCTTAGGTCATTACAATGTTCATAAAGCCTTTATATAAAACATAGTGTAGCTTATTACAATGTCCATTAATCCTTCACCCAACATTCGCGCCTTTATTGCTGTACTTTTCAACTTACATTATTTACATCTCGAAAGTATATTTGCTTTCTATCAAGCAAAGGAAATGAATAATACAAATGGCAAAATTCGAATATATCTCAGTTATTAACGGTAACTGCAAGTATAGCTTCGGCAATAATTTATAGAAAAGTCTGTTTTCATCTCAGACACTATATCTTGTCGGTGCCATATTTATTCCTGTTGATCCAGACTCCGAATTTCCACTGTAATTTGATACTCACAAAGCAAGATGTCTTCATTCCCCTTTAGTCTTTGCACTTTGCCATTCGTCAGAGAAAAGAATATAGGATTTAGGCCAAAGGCCAATCGATGTGACCTATAAGGTCATTCAGCAATAAAAATGGAAATTGACAGTAAAAAGGTCTGAAAGGTGTAACAGGTGGAAAACTTCACAGTTGCACTATGAATCATTTGATAGATGCTGGAAAGGAAGATGGAAGAAACAGCGTATGAATGGAGCTCCATTAAAGGATTGAAAAGGGTTGCAGCTAGACACCGAAAGAATGCTGCAGAGAACCTTAAGTAATGCCTACAGTGCACCTCATGCACAGACGGCGCTAAACCCCTACGGGAGTCAAAAGTCAGGGTTCTCAAAATACTTATAATATCTATTTAAGGCTTATCAAATGGAATAGGACGATTTACGTATTGAATGAACGGCTTAACACACACATCGTATGCCATTTTTCACAAATTGTTTAGCTCGTGATATTTAAAATGCATAACCTTGAATAAAATTCTTGTGTTTCATCAAGTATATATAGACAACAACTTTACCTTCAGAAAGAGGACGATTCAGAAATGAATGACAAAAAAAAGGCTAAAAAGGATTTCTATTCAGAGGATGAGCGACATCTTCAACGGTGTATATTCCTTTTTTCAGGGAAAATATTCACATTCATATATACATTTAAAGCTAATCTTTGACTGGTATTTTGCGTTGGAAACTCCCATTTTCTAATGAAAATCAAGTCATTTTCTTTGTGAAGTTTTGCATGAAAATAATTATTCATTATTTTCCAAGTAGATGAAGATTACATCCAGTAAGAAACTTAAACATTAAAAATTTAGTTTTTGGCTTATCATTTCTTGTCACAAAGTGAGAGTCAAGCTGCGCAGACTTTATTGACCACAAAGGAGGCCTAAGATACAGCCCGCAGTTAATGGGCTGTTATTAAACGAGGGCAATCTCAGTGGCACGCCACAGCAATACATTTGCCCTAATGATTCCCCTTGGCCCTCAGAGAGAGAGAGAGAGAGAGAGAGAGAGAGAGAGAGAGAGAGAGAGAGAGAGAGAGAGAGAGAATGTATAGCATGTTTTGCTTTGTGAGTTATTTAGGTTGAGCCTTTTTCTTTGAAGTACATTATCAGTTACAGTCTCCCTTTATATCAAACAGTTATTTTTATTTACATTAATTACAGTCTCGCGTTACATCAAACAGTTATTTTTATTTACATTAATACACAAAATTTTTTAAAGAGTATTTTTCTAGTTGTGACTGATAGCAAAGACATCATTAGCTCTGCCTTAAAACTCTTTTTTTTAATTTTATTTATGATTGTCATTGATTGCCAGAGAGTTTACATTACTTTTGCTTTTCGAATTTCCTTCTTAAAGCAAGTGTTGTCTTTGTAAAGTACTATTCATATGTTAATATTTGTATACTTCCTTTTTTTTTTTTTTTTTTTTTGAGAATCATTATGGCTAATACCGCTGGCATAAGCTTGAGATCTCTTCATTCTGTGTTTCCCTTTACCTTCTCTCGCGTCCTAATGAGCACTCTATTCTTTGGAAGCTTGAATTTCACGTCAATAGTCCCTGTGGCCTTGTCCCTTATGAATAGCGTTCATCCTGTAATAAGAATAATAATAATAATAATAATAATAATAATAATAATAATAATAATAATAATAATAATAATAATAATAATAATATGATAAACTACCTTATTTTTCTTTTTACTTAGGACTAACCGGGAATGAGCGTGCAAACTCTGTATCCAAGACATTTATTTTATTGTATAAAGCGTCGAAACTTTCCAGTCTTGCACTGGTTCGACGTAAACTCGTTTTAGAAAACTATTAACTACAGGGACCCTTGGCGTAGCTTTAGAACTATTTCCACTTGTATTTGCCTTAATAATGTCTAGCATCCCATCCCCCACGATGCTAAAGGTGTCTCGCATTCTTTGGGGATACAAGCATACTTCCATTCTTTACTTATCACGTTCCAGACGAGGTCAATTAGTCGGTCTTCCAGCTAACATTTCCTTTATAAAAAATAAATAAAAAAGAAAAATCGTACAGCAAGGCTGATTTACATTTCCCTAATATTGACCACGATTTCTTTCAATTTCAAACGGATGGAGATGTGACTTAATACTTATTTATTTTACTGCTGACTGTCCTTTATTGATTTGATTTTTTTTCACGATACTTTTCCTTATTTTGATATCTGAATATTCAGTTCTTTTGAAGAATGCCCTGGAATTAGTGTCCTTTGGCTAATAATAATTTCCCTGACTTCACCCTCATGTTTGGTATCAGTTTCTGTATGAAACCGGTTATGATAATAGGCTGAAAACGTAACGAAAAGGTTAATAATAATAATAATAATAATAATAAAATAATTAATAAAATTAATAATAATAATAATAATTAATTAATAATAATAATAATAATAATAAAATAATAATTAATAATAATAATTATATAATATATGATTATTTATTATTATTATATTATACTTACTACAATTTTCAGAATAAAATTATACCATATAACAAAAATAAAATAAATTTATTCCAGGGTAGGCGTCCACGGCGACAATTACAACAAACAAGTGGCGATCATTTTATGAATTTCGTTTTTTCATTGTCAAATAATACAGCGACTAAATTGCGTAATAATTGTATAAGCTAAGAACGTGAATTATGACCTGTCATGTGGAGAGAGAGAGAGAGAGAGAGAGAGAGAGAGAGAGAGAGAGAGAGAGAGAGAGAGGGGGGGAGTCAGGTTCTCATATTGCTTTCAAGTTCATTACAGTACTTAAAATTTTTTCTTCAAAGAGGCGGAGTTAGAAGAACAAACACTAAACAAGTGTAATTGGATCGAAAGATCCAGTTGAAGCTGTTCTTAAGGGCCGCCGTACACTGAACGATTGTCTGAACGACTGTCTGAACGATTGTCATTGTCGACCCAAACGCACCGATTTCAGGTCTGAGCAAAGATTTTGTCTCCAGAAGACATGGCATCATCTCTAGAAGAGACGCGGGCGATAGCGTTATATTGGCAGACAAACCTATACATTGAACGATCTGTGTATGACAGACTTAAGTCACAAGCCAGCAGCAACCTGGTCGTGGCAGATTCCCGCGAGATCGTTCAGACGCGAAGCTCCGCCCACTTTTGCATTCAGACAAGCCCATACACAGTTTTTTTTTGAATGATACAGAAAGTTGTTCAGGCAATCGTTCAGTGCATGGGGGCTTTTATGATTACAAAATTCCTGTATTTGGAACTTTGACTACAAGAACGAGAAAGGAGTAAGTGAGGGCATATTTCAGGCAAAATCGCTCAGGACGCCACCCCATCCCCGCCCAAACCATTTCAGAAGACCTGGATGGTTTGGTGCTAGGGATGGGGTGGCGTCTTGAACGATTTTGCCTGAAGTATGAGCTCACTTTATATATTATATATATATATATATATATATATAATATATATATATATATATATATATATATATATATATATATATATATATAAACGCGTTTTCTAGCTTAGCAAGAGTGAATCCTGGAATCGCTATCCATTCGGTCTCAACGATAAGGTTGTAGGCTTATAAGAGTTTTATGCCACCGTGGGCATCAAGTATATCCTGCTAATTACCTCTTCAAGCCATGAAC
>NC_087202.1:90166994-90201994 GCF_015104395.2 Macrobrachium nipponense | reverse complement strand
TCGGTGATAAGATTAGTGTGAAAATAGTAGGATAAAGCGTCTTACTAAGTTAGTTTATCAAGTGTAATACTATAAATCAGAACAAGATGGCAGTAAGTTCCAACTGCGGGAAGAGGTGGCGTAATTTGGCGTGTCTAGCAGATTCGCAATACGATGAGGTAGCAGGAAGGGAACTGGCATTTCTCATCTATGAAATCAGCAACAGTCCTAACCAAAAAGATACAAAAGCATTCATAGATATATTAGAAGGATATAATCCTTCAAACTGGAACAAATCTAATGAAAACATCTTGAAAATAATTGAAGAAGTTCCAAATAAAATCCAAGTGGTCAAGAGACTCATAAAGAAAATATACATAAACCAACATATTCCGACAAAGAAAATGAATAAGGTGAATCTTGTGAATATCCTAATTGATGCATTAGGAAAAAGAATGCCAAAAGCATGCAAACTGTGTAAGGTTTGGTATAGCATAGTCAATCCACAAAACCTAATCAGAAAATGTGCTGCATGCAACATTCCGACCCATCCACAGTGTGCTGAGGTAATACAAGATTTGAGAAAAGATACAAGAATTTTTTGTTCAACATGTCTATCATGGATAGACAATGTTATAAATCAAGATTGAATGTACAAATAGTTGAGGATGAAGAAGAAGAGGAAGAGGAAGAAAGAAGAAGAAAAAGAAGAAGAGGAAAAACGGAAGAGAAGTAAACAAAAATGAAATGACAGAAAAAAAAATAAGCGGAAAACAAAGAACAAGATTAAAAGTATGGATGCAGAGATACTCATTGATACTACATATGAGGCAATAAAGCAGCATACCTACGAAGAAATAAAATTACGATATGACAACAGAAAAGCAAATCCCGAAGAGGCTCTACCCAGATCTATTACAATGACGGGAAAGAGGAAAAAATAGACAAGAAAGACAAAATCTGCAACCTTTTGAAAAGAGGGAATTGCAGATTTGGAGAAAGATGTTACTACAAACATCCTAAGATATGTCAAAACTATGAAATATATGGTAAATGTTGCATACTTAGATGGATATGGGGATGATTGCAGAGATCTGCATCCAAAAAATATGTAAAAACCTAAAAGAAGGAAAAGGATGTAAGTTCGACAAAAAATGCAAATATATGCACCCTGTAGCCATGAATCATAATCAAATAAATAACCAACCAAGTAATAAAATACAAAATAAGAAAGAAACAAATAAAGAGAGAAATCAAGAATATCAGGTAAAAGAGAAAAGCAACCACCAATGAGATATGCAGAGGTGTCAGCAAAAAATTTCAAAAACATCAGCTCCGAAATTCTACTCAAGAGATAATAACTGTATTTATTATGCAAGAGGATATTG
The DNA here is from genome assembly GCF_015104395.2 of Macrobrachium nipponense. Taxonomy (NCBI): domain Eukaryota; kingdom Metazoa; phylum Arthropoda; class Malacostraca; order Decapoda; family Palaemonidae; genus Macrobrachium; species Macrobrachium nipponense. Next base: position 90,200,627 of record NC_087202.1, on the reverse strand, counting down.
CAGAAACGGAGAAAAATTGCAGATTCAGACACAAATGAATAATTATGATGAAGGAAGATCAAATATTATGGAAAAGTTGGATTTTTTAATGTCAGAATTCGGAAATGAAAAAAAGAACAACATACCAGAACAGGAAAGAGACATGGGAAAATCCTTATTACTACCAGTATTAAATGAAGAGAAAACACGCAAACCATCATAGTGATGAATGCGCAGGGTTAGTTACGAGTAACTCAAAAAGAATAGAGTACTTAGAAGAACTAACCCAAAATGAAAAGAAAATAGATATAATGAATATGAAGTGAAACCTGGTATTCCCAAGAGACTGGGAATGATGTATCAATAAAAGGGTTCCAAACTTATAGATCAGATAGAAAAAATAGGAATCAAGGGGGAACCGCAATATATGGGAAAAGACAAAAAACAAGGAAAAATATATGAGAAATATAGAACTCAGAATGTGAACTAATAGCGGTAGAATTTGAATCTGAAAAAATTGATGAACATAAGTAATATATAGACCTCCTAATACTAAAGAGTTTGACTTAATATTGAAAATTGGATGATATATGTAGAAATCACAAGGACTGGAACTATTCTCCTATCTGGTGACTTCAACTTTCCTTTCGTAGAATGGAAAGAACGAATAGGAGATTGTGGTTGTACTTATACATATAAAAAAGAGAGAATAGTAGTGCAGAAGATAAGAGGCAATTTGAAAAAGCTATTAGATATGCTACTAGAATACAACATTCAACAAATAAATCACCTGCCAACAAGAAAGGAAAAATACTTTAGACCTAGTATTTGTGAACGAGATGAATTATGTTAAAGAAATAATAGTTTATAATGCGAATATTTCAGACCATAATGTCATAGAATTAACAGTTCATTCCAAAGCAAGTGAAAATAAGAGATAAGCAAGAAATGAAAAAGTGGGAAGGATATGGAAAATACAACTTCTACAGTAAAAATATAAAATGGTCAGAAATTAATGAAGAATTAAACAAAGATTGGGATAACATTTTCGTAAGTGATGACATAAGGGTAAATACGGAGATATTATATAAAATATTGGAGAAAATAGTGGAAAATATATACCGAAGAAGAAAAGTAAACATCATTCATGCATACCAAGAGACAGAAGGATCTTGTTCCAGAAAATCAGAAAGTGGAAAAAGGTCTTGCAAAAGAAAAAAATGCATGGAAAGTTATAGAACTAAAAAGTAAGATAGAAAATGCAGAACAAAAGATTATACAATCAAAAGAAAATGAAAAACGGGACTTGGAAGAAAAAACCCTCCATTAAATATCAAGCAAAACCCCAAGCTATTATACTCATATGCGAAGAAGATGGGGGAATAAAAGAAGAATAGAAATAGGCCCTTTCTTAGAATTGAAGGGAGATTAACGAATGAAAAAAAGGAAATTTTTGCAACATACTGGCAGAACGATATAAGAGAGAATTCACCCCTAGAATAGATAATGAAGATAATGATATAGAAGTAAGGGTGAAAATAGTGAATATTTAGCTGACATAGATATTAATGAAGCTGATATTGTGCAGGCTATTAATGAAATTAAAAATGGAGCTGCTGCAGGGCCTGATGGAATTCCTGCTATTTTGTTAAAGAAAGTAGTTCATTCTATCGCAAAGCCACTTGCAATATTATTAAGACAAAGTGTAGATACAGGCAAGATTTATGATGAGCATAAATTAGCATATATTACCCCTACTTTCAAAAGTGGATCAAGACTAGAGGCAAGTAATTATAGGCCTGTGAGTCTAACATCACATATTATGAAAGTGTATGAAAGGGTAATGAAGAAAAATATTATGAAACATTTAATAAAAAAATAATTTGTTTAATAAAGGACAACATGGTTTCGTACCCGGAAAAAGTACACAAACCCAACTGTTAGTCCACCGTGAGAACATATTCAAAAATATGAAAAGCGGAAATGAAACAGATGTGGTTTATTTAGACTTTTGCAAAAGCTTTTGATAAAGTAGACCATATATTAGCGAAGAAAATTAGAAAACACAATATCGTGGATAAAGTAGGAAGATGGTTAAAAGAATTTTTACACAACAGAAAACAAATAGTTATTGCAAACGACGAGAAATCGGAATGAAGTCAAGGTAATATCCGGTGTGCCGCAAGGTACGGTGTTAGCTGCAATACTGTTTGTTATTATGATTGAAAGACATAGACAATAATGTGAAGGATTCGGTAGTGAGTAGTTTCGCAGATGACACAAGAATAAGTAGAGAAATTACTTGTGATGAAGATAGGAACGCTCTACAAAGAGACCTTAACAAAAGTATATGATTGGGCAGAGGTAATAGGATGGTATTTAACTCTGATAAATTTGAATCAATAAAATTATGGAGACAGAGAAAGAAAGCTATATGCATATAAGGGACCTAATAATGAGACCATCACAAAATAAGAAGCAGTTAAAGACCTTGGTTGTGATGATGAATAAGAACATGTTATGCAATGATCAAATAGCAACTCTGTTGGCAAAATGTAAAGCAAAAATGGGAATGTTGTTACGGCACTTCAAAACAAGAAAAGCTGAACACATGATTATGCTTTATAAAACATATGTTCTTAGTCCACTTGAATATTGCAATATGATATGGTACCCACACTATCAAAAGGATATTGCACAAATAGAGAGGTACAAAGGTCCTTTACAGCTAGAATAGAAGAAGTTAAGGACCTAGACTACTGGGAAAGACTACAATTCTTAAAATTATATAGTCTAGAAAGGAGAAGAGAACGCTACATGATAATTCAGGCATGGAAACAGATAGAAGGAATAGCAGAAAAATATCATGGAACTAAAAAATATCAAAGAAAGAGCAAGCAGAGGTAGATTAATAGTGCCCAAAACTATACCAGGAAAAATAAGGAAAGCACACAGGACATTAATCCACTACGCACCAGCATCGATAATGCAGCGTCTATTCAATGCGTTGCCAGCTCATCTGAGGAATATATCAGGAGTGAGCGTAGATGTGTTTAAGAATAAGCTCGACAAATATCTAAACTGCATCCCAGACCATCCAAGATTGGAAGATGCAAATATACCGGAAGATGTACTAGCAACTCTCTGGTAGACATTAGAGGTGCCTCACACTGAGGGACCTGGGGCAACCCGAACAAGATGTAAGGTCTGTAAGGTAAGGTAAGGTCTGCCTTCCCTCCTTGTCTTATCATTGACCTGTCATCTGACAGAGCGGGTGCTTTTTAAATACTGTTGTTTGCTTCCTTTTTTTTTTTTTACTATTTTTTCCTCTTTTTTTTTACAATCTTAACTAGTTCAGGACTTTTTAATTACGAATTGTTGTTTTTATACGTTTTAAATATTTTAACTTGTTTGTCCAATTTATTTTAGCCCTCATGAATGTAACAAGCTATTAGTTACGAAACACGTTGGGAAATAAATGAATCTTTCCTGTCACATATATATAATCATATATTATATATATATATATATATGTATATATATATACATATATATATATATATATATATTTATATATATATATATATATATATATATATATATATACGTAAATAGCCACATGAAAGGTGGCTATTTACGTACATATTTGTCACGTGCTGTTTGGTGACTTATTGCTGATATATAATATATATATATATATATATATATATATATATATATATATATATATATATAATATATTAATTTCTGGCTCACCCCGATTTTTGACCCCGGTCTTTCGAGTGAGAGTCCACGGCATTAGCAATTCAGCCACCAAGGTCATAAAAAGAGCTGGAACCTAAGTACATACTTGTTGAGTCAGATATTTATTCCTGGGAAACTCATTCCCATGAGTTCATTTCCATAATATCTCACAGTGAAAGGGTGGGTACAATTCGCTGGTATGTTAGGCCTTAGTTGCCTCCATAAGAAAACTTGGGTATGTAAGTTCTCAGGTTCCAACTCCTTTTATGACCTTTGTGCCTAAATTGCTAATTCCCTGGACTCTCACTCGAAAGACAGGGTTCAGTACCCTGGTGAGTCAGAAATCTATTTCTGCGAAACACATTCCATGCGCTCATTTCCACACACACACAACACACACACACACACACACACATTAATATATATATATTATATATATATATATATATATATATAATGTGTGTGTATGTGTGTGTGTATGTATGTATACTGTGTGTGTATATATATTATATAAATATATATATATATATATTATTAATACTTATAACCAACCACATATAAATAGTATACTAATATATATATATAATTATAAATATATATATGAAATATTTATATATATCATATATATATTTAATATATAAATCAATATATATTAGTATATTCATAATAAATATAATATAATTATAATAATTATATATAATTATATTAATATATATATATATATATATATGAACAGTCTGCTCGGGAAAAAGGTGACAGTTTCACACAGACTGCTGCAATGAACAGGAATTCATATATACCGAAAGTTTAGTAAGTAAAGAAATTCACTCAAGGAAATGAAAAGCGGATGAATCGCAGTCGAGACAATATAAGAATCCGTTTGATGAACTGTGTATACCCTCCATGAACAAATGAATGCAGCAGCAGTGATCGTATCAAGTCATATTTAAATGCGAATATCACACAAGATCTGCCTCACCGTCACTGAAAACCTATACTGATGTTTTACTTATCCCTGCCCTCCTCACACACCCCCCCTTCTCTCTCTCTCTCTCTCTCTCTCTCTCTCTCTCTCTCAACCTATCTATCTATCTATCTTTCAGTCAAATTATAATTTGATTTCACAACAATAATAAAAGAAAATAAATAAATAAATAAAAAAAGAATAAAAAAACAACAGATGAAAGACATGCCAGTAGGTCTACGGGGACGAAGTGTGGTTTAGGCAAGGCACAACTTCAGCCATCCAAGGACCGTTCAGTCGCCTGATTATTACCTCATTCTGAAGACTAGTATGCGATCGTTATTGCATAAAACCAAGACGGTTGGCTGTCAGCATGACAAACAGCTTCAGTATATCCATAAGTTATTAAGATTCAGTGTACGTTGGCTGTATAAATATTAAATTATTATCACAACGATAATTTAGACACAGTAGAGAACTGCAACTGCTTTCGGTTTTCTGTGTTAACGAGAGCTTTTCAGTTTCCTCTGATATTTCTGAGGGACTGGGTAGGCAGAAATCTGAATGGTTTATTACAGAAATTGTCGATATAGGTTTCCATTGTTAGCATATGTGGCTAACCCGAAAACGAAAATAATGATAATCAAGTTACATCTTTTCAATACCGCCCATGTTTGGCCCCGACGGCAAAAACTGCTCACGACTTCTAAATCATTCAAGGGGAAAACCTGAGATAAGACGGCCCTTGATAATTCGGGCGAATGGCGATCAACACAAAATGAAATCTCATTCAGAAAATTGACTTTTCTTCCCATTTTGTTTAAGTTGTGTCCAGTAACTTTTCCGTCAACTGAATGAAGCTTTACTACTACGAGATTCAGGGTCTCTATAACACGGTTTTTTGGTCTTTGCTCCTTGTCAAAGCATCGGATGTAGCTGAAAGTTGACATATGTATATCTTACAACCACACACAAATTTTGTCAGCATCATCAATAACCTAAACCCGATAGTTTTAATTTCTATAGAGTAAAAATGATCTAGCCGACGCCATGGCCAATGATTACGAGCCAAGAGTCGAAAACATTCATTACGTAAGCAAGGTAAACACCTTTTCACGAAATGTTGCCCCGCCCATCCACCAGACAGAAACTCCATGGGCGCTGAAACCCAAAGACTTTATGAATGGCGAAACGATACATAGATGTGGGTGGGGTATCAGTGCTAGCGTAGTAATACTACTGTAACAGTAGTGCTGCAACAGTATAGCAGTAAAATACATGAATTAAACGTTTAGGCCAACTGCTGGTATCCTTGAAGATCATTTAGCACTTCTTACAACTACTAGAGCAATTAGTTTTTATAGCCAGAAGCTAAATTTTCTAATCCAACAATGCCCATGGTAGCCTTCAGTGTTATCCTGAATTATAACGAGGCGAAAGTGGGTGGAGCCTCATGAAGTCATCATTCTGACGATAATTATTGGTGAAGGTTTAAAGCCAATATACGGTACCGGCTATTTTTTTTTTCAGTAAATAGGTAAATAGCCAATATATAAAAATTGCTTGACATTGGATATAGCAGTTATCAAATTAAGCTTGTCTACTATGTTTTTGAAAATTACCAACTATTCCCTACATCTTGTCAATCTGATTGTCACCTATAAAGTAGACTGTAATTTCTTAGGAAACCTATTTTGGGAATTAGATTAATAACCGAAGTGTTTTTGTATTTATTAACATATTTTGTTGGTTTGTTCATTATGACAATTATCAGTGGAGAGGTTCCAGAGTTCATAAAGGTATACTGCTTTGCTTGTAATTAAATTTGTATGTCATTGTTGCCAGAGGTTTAGCCTTCGTTACGTATATCCAATCATCCATCGAGAAAGAGGGAAGAAATGCTGTCATAAGTTATGTAACGATGCGTTCGAAACCTTTTCTCTGAGTAAGTTGGCCAGTTTTCCAAAAAAGTCACTTTTACATTATAAGTACCAAATTTATTCAACCTACGTAATGCAGAATACAGTCAAAATTTATATGTAGATATAATATGTATTCTGAATAAGCGTTATATTTATGAAATGCATAGATAAAAAGTTATTGCGATAAAACCGCGTTAAAGAGGCCCTGAATCTCATAGTAGGCGTTAATTACAGTGATGACGACTTCATTAGTGTGAAATGCGAAAAAGTCTTCTTCTTAGCAGTGAAACTGACACCGTGGCTTCAACGCCACTTTGGAGGCTGGAGCATTGCTCGAAATTTCGTCTCTCATGTTATTTCAGTGTACTTATAGTCATCGATTTGTTCGTTTAACTTATTGCGCTTGGCATTTAGTTCTTGTTTTATTTATTGCGCATAGGTATTCCGTCCGATGAAAACTTGTTCCATGTGAATATATGTAATCATTCATCATAATATCAATTTCAATGACGTTCCTCGGTAAAGCAGACAGCTTAGAGTGAACAGACTGCAGTGTAATTATGCATAACTCCTCAGAAAAGATCAACATAATCAAGAGTTAATTTCTCCTCCAAATATGTTCACCCCACAGACTCTTCGCAACGCTAATATTTACTTGTTTCCTTAAACTACCTGTATGCAGGCCTTTTCCTTTATTAATTAGCCCTGCTAAGAACTGTATACTCATTAACATTCCGTTAGAAGCAAGACAAAGGGACGGAGGAGTTAGTCCGATTGTTCTGAGACCTGCATTTATTGGGAAGGGCTGAAGTATTAGGAAGTAACGTCGTATTATTGAACGTTAAGTATATCTTAGTTTAACCAGACCACAGAGCTGGTTAACAGCCCTCCTAGGACTGGCCCGAAGGATTAGATATTTTTACGTGGCTAGGAAACAATTGGTTACCTAGCGACGGGACCTACAACTTATTTTGGGATCCGAACCACATTATATCAAGAAATTAATTTCTAATCACCAGAAACAAATTCTTCTGATGTCTACGTTGGCAGCGCGTGGAATCGAGCTCGGGACTACCGAATCGGTAGGCGAGCACGTAAACCGCTCGTCCAACTAGGAACTTCATGCTATTGAGAAACAGACCAGAATGATTCTATGGGCGTTTTTACTGAATCAAGTGCCACTGAAAGATGCCATGACCATGGGTGTTGGCATGGGTATGTGGGTATTGCAAACTCATGCTAAATAAATAATTCAATGCAGACAAACAAACAAAAGATCATGGCGTCTTGTGTGAGTTGCAGTGGGTCACATTAACGCAGCCAGCAGAGTTAGAGAGTATTCCTGCATATTAATAACTAGCTTCCTTAATGTTAAATGTTTGGCAAACTAATTTAAAGTTTTGCTTTAACAGAACAACTTTACCAAACCCGCATTCCAGGAAACTAATCAAGAAAATCTGCCGCAAGCGGCAGAGGACATCAGGAGGCGCTGAAGACAAAAGAAGAAGATAATATCAGACAAAATGTTCATCTCATTTCCCTCGGGTTGAGCAGAGCCATTGTGATTCCAACAATAAATGACCTCTGTCTATAGCGAAAAGAAAGATTGAAATATATCTGACCCAATGTGACCCCATGAGGAGACCTCATTTGACCTGTCGACATTCTTTGCAGATCACATAACGTGACCGTTGTCCAACCTTTGTTGGCTGTTGAATTCCAAGCGCACTTTACCACTACATTTTGATGGGCGGTATAAATCGTCCAGGGCACATGGATGACGGCAAATCGACACAGTTCTTAATACGAATGGGGTACCTTTCATTTCTGGATAATTGCTTTTTCCCCAGGACAAAGATTTTGCCAACGAGTAAACAGAAAGGAGAGAGAGAGAGAGAGAGAGAGAGAGAGAGAGAGAGAGAGAGAGAGAGAGAGAGAGAGAGATTTAATATTTATGTTTTCGTTCTAACTCCGTTAAAAATATCGTTCTCATGTATTTCCATGTTATTCCCAGATATCTACCAACTCTTCTAGCATTCAAAACCAAACATAAAAACGTTCAATAATGGAATTTTGATTTAAGTCAACATTCACTATTTAGTTTGTAAGTTTCTGTTTATGAACAGTTATCAAGGCTAAATGACGTATAAATTCAACTATTTACTCCTATGTTAAAATATCCCTTCAGGAGTGGAATGGAATACGTGATTTAGGCATAAAGCCAAGCACTGAGACCCACAGGGTCATTCAGCGCTAGGATGACAAAGAGTGAAAATGGAAATGATGTAAATAAAGAGTTTAATAGTGCAATGAACCCGAATGTGCTCAACTGTCAAAGGGCATCACAGAGAACACACACTGGAGCACTACCACCATCAAGAAGAAAACTGAGTGTCAGCCGGCAGTGACCAATCTTCGGCCTTGTTAAAATAACTTCAGTACTCCTGTCGCTTTGATAGGATGATTGCCAAAATCCTATTTGAGGTTTAATAGTTTTTAACTTTCTATTAACAAGAAGGGGAGATGACCGTCGCTCTTGTCACTTACCTAGTATACTAAGTGGGGACTATTCGTCAATGACTGAATGTCAGGCACTGACAGATCTAGGAGGAAGGTAAATGGAACAGACAGTAATCTGCTCGTCTAAAATTATCTTTAGTATAAGTGACTATAAATTTGTAGTAAGAGGTATTTGAGAGTATTCGAAAGATATACTCACAATAACAGCAGCTCCCCATGTGCAGGGTCACCAGCAGGAGGAGCAGAGGAGAAATTAAAAATCTCAGGGTCTGATTTGGTTTCTTGCAGACATACTATACCAGGATGTCTCACTCTCTCTCTCGACGGGATTTTTTTTAGCTCTTCTGTACGTGTACGCAGTCCTTTACAATTCCATCGCAATATATCAAAAGATGCCATTATGAAGAAACCTTTTTAGTTGGCTGACCAAATGAAGAGTATGAGGCCCCTGAAAGAGAGGACTAACCTGATGGAGATTTGGTCACCCTAGTCTTTCGTGGAGGAGAAACACTTTTTTGACTGCATAATTTTTACAGTTGCCTTGCCTTCTTGGGGCAGGTGACAGAGGAGGAGATGTCGAATGAGTGCGTAAATCTTTTATAACTTGCCATTTCCTATTCCATATTTACCTGATGTCCCTCTGCCACATGAGATACAGAAGCCCGCAATCTCTCGTGTGGAAGATTCCCTAAATCAGGGAGCCAGACTGCCGGAGAAGCTTCTAAAGATGAGGCTAAGGAGGCTTCTGAAGAAGCCTGAAGTGCCCCTGTAGAGGAAGCTTTTGGAGCTTGAACAATTTCAAGCTCTGAATCAGGAAGCCGATTCTTTCGAGGGATGGAGCTCCTTTGCCTAGGCTGAGGAGCCGGATTACTTATAGAAGGACGAGATTCCTTCTTTGGTAGTGGTTGTTTGCTGAGAGAACTGGAATAACTCTATTTCTATCTCACTACATCACTATATTTAGCTGTCCTAGCTACGAGTTTCTTTGCATATCCAATATTTACATGCTCTGCGTGGGCTTTAAGCAAAGTCTCCTGTTCATCCTTGTAAGATTCACAATTCCTATCTCTAGAACCATGGTCCTTCTTACAGTTTATACAATTCACCTCTCTTAAACAATCACCGTGCTCTGGGAGACAGCATGTACCACGGAGCTTAGGCCCTATACATACCCGGGGTGGATAACCATAATCAAAGCAGTTGAAACATTGAAGTGGCCCGGACTTAAAAGGATGAATATTGATTATTTTCTTTTCAACCTCAATGAAATTTGTTAAGTCTTCAATATAAATCATCCCCACCCTAAACATATTAATGGCAAGCCGGAAAGAATGCCTAGAGTCCTATTCCCAGACCAGTCCCCTGGAATCCGTGACCCAGCCCCGCAGAATAGTTCCGCCCTTGAAATATCAATCTGTTATCTTTCAAGTCCCAACATCGAGTAGTTGATTATCCTACCTCAGTTCTCACTATTTAGCTTCGGATATAAACTCAGTTCAATCTATATCTTTTCCTATTTGTCGGGTCCAATAAATTTGACACCACGTCAAGGTGGTCCCACATCGAGGGGGAATATCACCATAAGAAACAGTGTAAAACCTCGGGAAATAATTTTCCTTTGTGAGTGTCCTGTATCAGAATGACGTATCTATTCCTGTATTCCACTCATTTTACAGAAATAAAATCTTTGCGGAATAATGAGAACTCCGCGCATGATACCAGCATCACATAAATCATCGATCTGATACTTTATGGGTTATTGGTCTATGAATCACTCTCTATCCCTGGTAACAAGGCATTCTCCCTCTCTGTCTCTTATTCACTACAATAAACTTTCTCTCTCTCTCTCTCTCTCTCTCTCTCTCTCTCTCTCTCTCTCTCTCTCTCTCGACGACAGGGCGATGCTCAATTTACGATACTTTGACCAATATACATTTGCGGGCCCTTTTAACTTGCAGAAATAAAAAAAAAAATTCTAGTCGCAATGATCATTATCATTGGTATTATATGCAAGATAAATCTACAATGTGTATGCTTGTAATAAAAATAACTGTGTATTAAGGATTATGATTATGGATGGCGTCTTCATGTGCCTGCTCACCTTTATCTTTGGTCAAAAAAGGTTGAAGGTGGGAGGTCAAAAATCTCCCACTGTGTCTCTTTTAATGTTGGCATTGTATCATGAATTTTATTATCTGTACTGGATATTCACGTTACTGAGAGTCGTTTAGGAATTAACCTCATTAATGCAAACTTGCAATAGAGACCAATTGCACAGAGGATTGGGGCATGGAAACAATGGCTGGGTAATGTTCACTTTTGCTAATTGTGAATAATGGCAAGAGATCAAACTAAGGTTTCCTATTGAGGTCACAGTGAGTCACATGATTAGTTACTTCTATTATTATTCAGCACGAACTCATTCATTTGAATAAAGCGACAAAGCATTTTAACAGTACTAAGCTTCATTACAGAATAGAAAACCCATGTAACGAGGGAAAACATAGCGGATTTAAATATAATGCAATACAGCATAAGTAACTACACTTACATAAATGCATATACATAATATATATATATATATATATATATATATATATATATGTATATATATGTGTGTGTGTGTATGTGTCTGTGTGTGTGAATATGTACGTTTTTCATGAAGCGATGGCTCTAGAACATTCTAGACGTCGTCAGGTCTTCTGCGATGAAGTTACAAATCGCAATAACCTTTTTCTTGTACATAACCTGGCTATGGCTAACCATGCATACGCTAACAAAAAATTGTCTTAAGTCAGTAATATCCTGAGTCAATAGGAAATATCTTACATAAGTAGAAAACATATTAAGTCAGTTGAAAAAATCATGAGTCAGTACAAAACATCTTCAGAGACAACGTAGTAGGTCAATTGAAAATATCCCGAGTTAGTAAAAAGTGTTTTCATTAAAAAACGTTGTAGGTCAGTTGTCATATAAAAATATCTAAAAATATATGTATATAAATATAAATTCTTGCATAGTCAATCTATGTATAATCCAAATTTTGTTGAGGAGGCCCGCCTCCCATATAAAGATCTGCTCTATATTACAATCCTTTCCAAGAATTGTAGCTAGAATAAAATTACCTACTCTGTCACGTCCCCAAGACAGGAACCTATGTCTCAAATTCCCGAATATGGGACATTCAATCAGCAAATGTTTCACAGTCAAGGGCACAGTACAGTTCTCGCAAAACGGAGGATTTTCACAAGACATCAAGAACCCATGAGTGAGTCTTGTATGTCCAATCCTCAATCTGCACAACATCGTTTCCTGTTTCCTTGGCATTTATGGATATGACCAAGGAGACACTGATGACGTGATACTGCGCATTTTTTGATTAATTTAAATATCCTCCCACTGGGACTGCCTACATTTTTAAATTCTCTGACCTACTAGAGGATATAAATCCCGATATGGTAGTAGGCATCTTGTGGGTTCTCGGGAGCTGACTGCCGACTTTGCAAGTTCGTCAGCTTTCTCATCCCCAGCCGCCCCAACATGAGAAGGAACCCAACAGAACTTTATTTCTTTCCCTCTTCTTTTCAGTAAAAGTAGCCATTCCAAAATATCTTAAATCAGAGGGTTTAAAAAGTTAAAAGATTCAGCGACTGAAGTCAGTAGAAAGCATATTAGGTCAGTTGACAATATCCTGAGTCAGTAAAAAATATCTTGAGTCAGTATAAACCATATGGTCAGCTGGAAATATCCTGAGTTAGTAGAAAATATCTTACGCCAGTAGAAAACAAATTAGATCAGGTGAAAATATCCTCAGCAGAAAACATAGTATGTCAGGTGAGAATATCCTGAGTCAGGAAAATATCTTGAGTCAGTAGTAAATATCTTGAGTCAGTATAAAATATCTTGAGTTAGTATAAACCATAATATGGTCAGCTGGAAATATCCTGAGTTTGTAGAAAATATCTTACGCCAGCAGAAAACATATTAGGTTAGTTGAAAATTCCCTGAGTCAGTAGAAAATATCTTCAGTAGAAAACACAGTAGGCCAGTTGAAAAAATCTTGAGTCAACAGAAACCAAAACATCAACCGCCTTGGAAAAGGCGCCTGGAAAAACAAATCATGGTGATGAGATCTGACTTGAGGAAAATAAAAGAGATGGCAGAAAAGAGGCTACGATGCAAGAAAATAAGGGAGGAACTGAAAGAGAAATACAAAGTACAGGAGAAGGGACTAAATAACACAATAGAAGATATAAAACAGAGGCTTAAAGCCAAAGCACATAAGATCCAGCATTGTATCACAAACCACCATGTGCCCAAATGGATGACCACACAGAGAACATCCTCGGTACAAAAAGACAAGAACAAGGGAAATATAGCAAGTGATTACAGGCCTATCATCTGCCTACCAGTAATGTGGAAGTTACTAACAGGTATCATTAGTGAAAGGGGCACAAACCAGCCCCTGATAGACAAAATGGTAATGAAGAATAGTACGAGAAGGAAAACCAACCGAAGCATGGCATGGATTGACTACAAGAAAGCCTTCGACATGATACCACACACATAGCTAATAGAATGTTTGAATATGTATGGGGCAGAGGAAACCACCATCAGATTCCTCAGAAAAAAACAATGCACAACTGTCCCCACTACTCATCGTAGTAGCCATGATTCCCATGAGAAAAAGTATATACTGCAGAAGATGGATACTGGGTACCAACTCAAGAGAGGAGGCAACAGAATTAACCATCTGATGTTCATGGACGATATCAAGCCGTATGGTAGAGCATCAAGGAAAGTGAACCTTAATCCAGACTGTAAAAATTGTATCTGGGACATCAGGATGGACTTTGGAATAGAAAAATGTGCCTCAACATCATTTAAAAGGAAAGTAACAAGGAATGATTTGACAAAGCTACCAGATGTGAATAGCATCAAACACATAGATGAGACAGGATACAAATACCTGTGAATCATAGAAGAGGATATAAAACACCAAGAGATGACAGATCGTGTCAAGAATATATGCAGACTCTTAAGGTGATACTCAAAACTCAATGCCGGAAATATGATGAAAGCCATAAACACATGGGCAACACCAGTAGTAAGATACAGCGTAGTAGTGAGTGGACCAGGCTGAGCTCCGCAGCATAGACCAGAAAACCAGGAAACACATGACAATACTGACAGACTATACATAACACACAAAGAAAGAGGGACAGGGCTACTAAGCATAGAGGACTGCGTCAACATCAAGAGCAGAGCACTGGGGCAATATCTGAAAACCAGTGAAGACGAGTGGCTAAGGAGTGCAAGGGAAGAAGGAATGATAAAAAGTAGATGAAGACCCAGAAAGATACAGAGACAGGAGGATGACAAACAGAGCAGAGGAATGGCACAACAAACCAATGCAGACAGTGCATGAGATAGACTGAAGAACTGGCCAGCGATGAAACATGGCAATGGCTACAGAGGGGAAAACTCAAGAAGGAAACAGAAGGAATGTTAACTGCGGCACAAAAACCAGATATGTCCATAGGCGGGAATAACATCTCACCCATATGCATGTAATATGAAAAACGAGACCATAAACCACGTAGCAAGCGAATGTCCGGAACTTGCACAGAACCAGTACAAAAAGAGGCACGATTCAGTAGCAAAAGCCCTCCACTGGAGTCTGTCCCAGAAACACGAGCTACCTTGCAGTAATAAGTGGTACGAAGACCAACCTGAAGGAGTGATAGAAACTATCTGGGACTATGGTATCAGAACAGATAGGATGATATGTGCCACTAGACCAGACGTGACGTTGCTTGACAAAATCAAGAAGAAAGTATCACTCATTGATGTCGCAATATGGGATATGGCCAGTGGAAATGGTACCCATAATCATAGGAACAAGGCACGATCCAAAGATCCCTGAAAAGGAACTTGGAAAAGCTAGATGCCCAAGTATTATTACTATTATTTTGAAAGGTTTTAAAATTTAGAGTAATAAGTAATTTAACACAGACGTTATAATCAAAGTCTAATTAATAATAGTACTCAAAGTATATAATCTATCCTAAAGGGTAATGTTGAAAGGAAATTAATTTGAGTACCAACTTAAATTGAGTCTGATGCTAATAGGTGGAAAAATAAAAAAAATATCCAGGATAAAACAACCTAAAAGATAATTAGGAGTAAAATGAGGTCAACAATATAAAGGAAAACCGCTAAATCACCGAGAATAAAACAACGCGAAAGGTACAATAGAATAAACAGGGGAAGAGGAAAGCAGAAAGACTGAAAAGTAGGAAGCAAGTATTGGCATTCTTCAGAGCCTCGAAAACAATGTAAGTCCAAGCGTCAAGAAATGGGAGAATGAATAGTTGCTAAGTTCCGTGTGAGAAGAAATGCCTTCGTGGGCTGTGGTGAGCGCCATTTCTAATAATAACAAGGAACATACAAACACACGTGTATGCACACACACACATATATATGCATATATTAATAATATATAATATACATACATATATTTATATATAAACATGTATATTATATACATATATATATATATATATATATATATATATATATATATATATATATATATATATATATATATATATATATATATATACATGCAAGCAAGCGCGCACATATACACACATACACACGCACACACATATATACTATATATACATATATATATATATATATATATATATATATATATATATATATATCCTTAATAGGAGATGACAGACCTTCTATCATATTCAGTGTGAACTTGAAAATATAGAATAAAGTATGAAAGTACTTGTTCCGGAGTCCCCAGTTTCACTCACCTTTCTAATGTGGATTTAAGGATATTCTCAAGCAAGACTGGATATGATCGTATATATAAAACTTATGAAACACACAAACGGATAAGCACCCGTAAAAAATATTTGCTCGGAAAGGAATCAAATGAATCCATTTGAAGGCTGCACTCCAAACGAGCCTTTCTAGACTTCGGTCATCAATCGACATAACATCTGCGCAGGGTAGGTGGAAGCAAAGCCCACAGAGGCGTTTTTAAAGGTTTTATTCTTCTTCTGCGCCAATTCTGAGAATTTTGTAAGCTGCTCTCAAGTCTGACAGAATCCCACCGAAGGCTAAGCAAATTCCTGATCAAAAATTCCTAACAAAAGAAATAAAATAAAACACGCGTTTATTAAAGTGTACTATAAAGTGAAAAATAATTTTTTGAGACACCAGGATTTCCCTGCGTAGGCGCCAAACGCTGGAAGGAAATGTTACAAGAAAAAAAATATATCATTTATCTCTTGTAGCATATCCTTCCATGTTTAGGGCCCACGCTTTTAGTTTTGTAGACGTGATTAATCTGTAAGAATATCCGGGTATCTCAAAAACTTATTTTTTCACTTTTTAGTGCATTTTAATAAAGAGTGTATTTTAGAAATTTGTTCTTTATTTAAATTTTTGATCTTATACTTTTTAGTTTTGACATAAACTGTAACCGATTTACGATTGTAGGCAACGAAATAGACATATATCCTGTCGAGACAAAGGTTTGTAAAACCCGTAGAGAAATTTACCGAGAGAAAGAAGTGAAAAATCCGAAGAGTTTTATACAAATTCTGAAATACTGGGAGAGGTCACTATAGGGTCACTAGAGGTTACCGCTGACATACTGATCATGTAAGGTTGTAATGTCATTGGGACTGAGTAACCATGCAACATTTCAAGTCCATCGGACGAAGGGAACAGGTCCAAAGTTGAGTTAAAACGATTTGACCAAGACAAACAAACAAACATAAAAGCAAGCTAAATAAAAGCGTATAAAAAGGAAAGGTTTAACCGATCCTCCTAACTCGCCAAAACAAATAACAAGGAAAAACAAATATCATAACAACTGTTACACAACAGAAGTTTACGATCTATAGTTCCAGTTTATTTAACAACGAGAAATAGTTTTTTTTTCTTTTATTTGTGGCAAAACATTGAAGATCTATTCAGTTACAGGGGTACGGACAGGAATTGCTTTACTTTAGTATTGCAGTATTAAAATCCAAAATTGTAATATAAGAAACAGAGTCGACTGAGAGAGAGAGAGAGAGAGAGAGAGAGAGAGAGAGATTACATCAGCCTGGTCGAAGTTCCGTTCTTATCGTAAGCCATTTAGGAGAAAAATAACTGGGTTGCTAAGTGCTTCTCGTTAAACATCTCCAGAAACTGTGGAGAGGAAAAGGGACGCATCTTCAGAGATTTCGAAAGAATATAATTTATTTATACATAATGGAAGCTCTATGCATGTATATATACAAGAATATATAAACATACACATAAGCATATTTTATATATATATATATATATATATATATATATATATATGTATATATATTTGTATATATATATATATATATATATATACATATATATATATATATATATATACATATATATATATATATATACATATATATATATACATACATATATATATATATATATATATATATATATATATATATATATATATATATATATATATATCTTACACCCAACAACAAGAATTATAATCTTCCATTCCTTGTTTATTAAGTTAGAGGCAACAGCAAACTAGGCAACTTATTTTCAACTTAAGACAAATGTAAATATCGTTCAAATGGCGTTTTCCTTACTTCTTTGCACTTTACTTCGTTATGAGTTGTAAAACGTTTCTTATATAGTTGTATTTATACTAAATATGAACTTTTAATTCAGGTAGATAGTACCTTCAATAATTTCATGATGATTATGTTTTGTTAAATTTGGTGGAAGTCTGGATTTTCTAAAGTTTAGATACATTTCTTCATCATTCATGGGTCCTATCACTGAATATGTAATTCGTATAATTATACAATCTTTGGCAATATGTTGAATTTGACAAGCATCAGAAATTTCTAGGGTTTCACCGAATTACGAAAATTACACACACACATGTTCTCCAGCCATAGAAAAGAAATTAAGATGTGAGCAATGACTGTTTATCAGGGCTTATAGGATTTGCAGCCCTGATCTCTTGGATGGAGAGCTGGAATGCTTGAAGGAGAGCTTAAGGGGATTAGGATACCCTAAATATTGGAAGGAACGGACACAGACATCAAGGCAAGATAAAATCATTTTGGGAAGAGGGAAATAGACAACGAACATTTGAAAGGGAAGAAAACAATTCCAGTCCCGGACAACAACTCTATTACACCCCTCAACTAGATCATTCCAAACTGAATGACAGTTACAAGAACACGATTAGGAATAAAATAGCTGGGAACAGAGAGTCGGCTGAGGAGCGGCAAATCCTCCAAAGAACGAGGAAAATTAACACAACAAAACGTTAGGCGCTACAATCAGTCGTCGGCGGTTACCAAGCACTGCTGTGAAAAAGCCCACAAAATAGTCTGAAAAAACATGAACTTTCTATACACGAACACAAATACACGACCAGGCTGGTTGTAGAAAATGCCTTCATAACATGTGCAAATAATGTAATGGCAGTTAATACTGGAAGTGGATTTGGGGACAGCCTACCCAGAAAAATCATATACACAAAAGAAAACAGGATAAGCAAAAACACGGGAGACCACGTGGATAATGCACACCTTGATGAAGCCGTGGGCAGAGAAAGGCCAAGGTCAAGAGGGCGGGGCTACACAGGAGAAGGAGGACAATAAAAGGATTTAAAGCCAGCACAAGGAATTGGAACAATTAGGACTTTAATTCCCCCCCCCCTCCCCCGGCCTCATATGCACATAAATACAGCTGGACCACGTGTCCGGTCATTCTGCGGATACCAGACGATGAGGACAGTTAGTCCTAGAAATCTTGTAATTTTTCCTGAATAAATAACTCTGCTAGATACCATCCAGTTTACATGAGGTTTTGTTATTAATCGTATCAATGCAAAAAACAACTGTGTTAGTGATAAAGTTTATATATATATATATATATATATATATATATATATATATATATATATATATATATATATATATATATATATATATATATATATATATATATATATATATATATATAGGTAATGCTGACATTCAATTTTCTGTTAAAATAATATCGTTTAATATAACAGAAGCGGCACATTATAGTTTAAAACCTTTTCCACTTCCCTGAGGTATTCCTATGTTTTTCATTTAACTGAGGAAGTTAAGAACCAAATGCTGGTTAAAAACTAATAGACTGCAACTTTTATCATATCAAACGATACTATAAAAACTTCAATGTCAGCATATATATATATATATATATATATATATATATATATATATATATATATACATACATACACACACATATGGCCCGACCCCGTCCTAGAGTAGTCACGGACCATCTAGGGCCGCTACAGGTTCGATAGTATAATAAACAAAAAGATTCAACACCAACAGTTGAAACTGGGTATAGGAATATAGAAAGAAACGCAAACAGAACAAAGGTTTATTTACAAGCTTACTAACAAAGATAAATGCAGAATGGTTTCTCCTATTTACATAACAAAAGTAAAATTACAATGCGTGAACTGGGGAAACAGTGAGGTAATGAAAATACTTGCTGGCCAGCTTTGCAGCTGTCGGAAATCAATACTCGAAGCGATGGCTTCACAAAAAAAAATTGTAACTTCAGACGTCTTCTTGACTCCATATTGCAGAAAACAATGTCTATTTTTGATACTCGAAGGGCAGGAACTCCTTGAAACCTCGTGTAGAACATTTATTCTCTGAAGGCTAGCTCAAACGTCGAAATATCCCTGTCGTCCACTCCCTGACGACGACTTGACCAGATTCTGATCAAACTCTCGTGCGCCTTCCTCCTCTCTTATCCTTTGTCTGTTCCTTCTTCCCTTATCTCTCTCTGATGATCTCTCACTGATGATCTGATGACCTCTGCTAGTCTCTCACTGACAATCTGATCTCTGATACTTTGTCAGTCGTATATATACGACAACCTGGGTGCAGGGCCTACGGGAGGCAGAGCATGAACATCACAGACCCCCGAGATAACAAGAAATTTTTAGAAGGATCTAGACGAAATGTTGCATCATAATATGCTGCGTTCCTAACAACATGTCGGCGCCTGTTTTGTTCCATATCCCTCCTGACGCTTCTAGAACAATCATGAGAACAGGCACCTCCAACACGTGCACGAATGCCTCTTTGCTGCAGACCTACTTGAAGAAAATGCATTTTCATTTCCTTAAATATGTAATGCCTTGTTATAGAGCGATTACCATGACACGTTCCCCCAAAAGAAAAAAAAAATGAAATAAACTGATTTTATTTTTTCCTGAAGAGAAACAAGAATCAAATAGCAGGGGAACAATTCTGCATAAAGCTTTATTCCAGTTAAACACGCGCACTTCTCCTCTCACACACCACTCGTGCCAAAACAGAAAATGGTCATCAGACTACTCATCCTGAAAAGTCTCTAGAGAGGCTATCAGCTATAACATTATCCTTTCCCCTTATATGAACTATCTTCAGGTTATAGTCTTGTAATTCTAAACTCCAACGCATGAGACGTTTATTCTTATTCTTAAACCTCTCCAAATAAACCATCGGATTATGATCAGTATACACAGTGAAAACAGAACTACTATGTGCGTAAATCTCAAAGTGTTGCAAGGCTGTAACTAAACCAAACAATTCCTTTTCAATAGTGAAATAGTTCTGTTGCGCTTTATTCAGTTTCTTTAAATAACAGGCAATTGGCAGTTTCATTCCATTCACTTCTTGTAACAAAACCCCTCCTACGCCAATATCACTGGCATCGATCGCTAAATTAAATTCCTTACCAAAATCAGGTAATAATAGAACTGGCTCGTGAATCATTATAGCCTTTAACTTGTTGAAAGCTTTCACACATGCGACATCAAATACAAAACTGCGTCCTTTCTTAAACAGATTAGTTATGGGAGCACTTATTTCTGAGAAATTTGCTACGAATCTACGGAAATACGAAACCATTCCGAGAAATCTCATGGCCTGTTTTTTAGTTGTTGGGATTGGGAAATTCACAATAGCTTCTATGTTCCGATTCTTTGGGCAGATTTTACCTAGACCTACCCTATGTCCTAGATAAGTAACAGAGGCTTTCCCAAATTCGCATTTCCTTAGATTAAGAACGAGATTCGCTTTGGTAAGGGCTTCCAAGACTCTTGCTAAAGTTCTTACATGATCCTCCCAAGTCTGAAAATATCACAAGATCATCTAAGTACACGACACAGTTGTTGATGCCATTTAAAACTTTATTCATTAACCTTGGGAAGGTACTGGCTGCGTTCTTCAAGCCAAAAGCCATAACTTTGGGCTCGAAACTACCAAATGGCGTTATAAAGGCGGATATTTTCCGGGCTCGTTCACTTAAAGGTACTTGCCAATAACCTTTAGCCAAATCAAGCTTTGAGATGAACTTGGAATTTCCGATTCTATCTGAGCAATCATCAATCCTGGGTAAGGGAAAATTACTTTGCTTAGTTACACTGTTTAACTTCCGGAAATCAATGCACAATCTATCTGATCCATCCTCCTTTTTCACCAGAACTACCGGGGAACTCCATTCACTTTCGCTAGGCACTATCAAATCACTATCTAGCATGTAACTAATTTCCTTCCTCACAGATTCTGCCTTTTCTGGGCTCAGACGATATGGACTTTGCCTAATGGGTTTCGTGTCCTGCAACTCAATATCATATTCTAAAACATTGGTTAGGCCTAGTTTGTCACTAATAGTTTCAGGATAATTCACTTAAACATTGTGTATTTCCCTCACTTTTTCCTTTTCTAAACCCTGATTAAAATCTTCGAAATTCTTAAGCACCTCAGAGTTTTTCTCAAAACTGATTTCTTTCTGAGACACTGTTACTACAGGCACAGGCCGTTCATTATATTTCTTGAGCAAGTTTACATGCAGCCACTTTGCTCTATGCTTACCCATATCTATTAAATAATTTAGATTCCCCCTCTTTTCCAAAATTGAAAAAGGACCTTCGAACTTATAAGATAAAGAGGGACTTTCTTTCTGGACTAGTACTAAAACTTTATCTCCCACACAGAACCTTCTTTCTTTTGCTTTGAGATCATAAAGGACCTTTAGCGGTGTGACCAAAAACCAGCTCGAAAGGACTAAATCCTGTAGTGTCATTCGGTGCCAACCTTAAAGCTAATAGAACAAAAGGTAACTTTTCTTCCCAGTCGTGTTCGAAGTTCTTACACAATTTCTGTAGACAACTCTTTAACATCTGATGAAACCGCTCCACAATGCCTTGTGATTTGGGATGATAAGGTGTGGAAGTTACGAGTTTAATGCCTAACTCTTTCATTCTATCCTTGAAATATTCGGATACAAAATTACTACCATTATCACTCTGTATAGTATGAGGCAGATCAAACTTAGAAAAATAATCTAACAATCGTTTAACTATGATCCTTGTGTTACAGCTTCTTACGGGTATTGCCTCTGGATAGCGAGTTAGTCTATCAATGATTGTTAACACATGTTATACTCCCTCCCTTCTAGGCAAAGGTCCGACCATATCGATAACTACATTCTCAAAAGGTTCGCCTACTGAAGGAATATTACACAAGAGAGCTCTGGGAATTACTTGATTCGGTTTCCCAGCAATTTGGCATTCATGACAGCTTAAAACATACCTCTTTACATCACTCTTCATTTTAGGCCAAAAGTACGCCCTACTAATACACCTGAAAGTTTTATTTACTCCCAAATGTCCTTGCTCATCATGTGCTAACTTCAAAACTAGTTCATGAAGCTTCCTAGGAACCACTAATTGTTCGGTGATTTCCTCTTTACTACCTAACTTAGGATGAACATAACGACACAAAACTTCGTCCTTTAAACAAAACGTTTCCTTACACACATTATCGAGATCATCATCCAGCTCACACTAAAAATTTCGGGTTAGTGTCTCATCCTCTCTCTGAAACTTGAATAGCTCAGCCTTATTCAAAAGGTTAGTGCCTAATTCATCACTGTAACTAGTATTTGATTCCACTCCATCAACTACGTTACTCTCGACAGCTACACCTTCCCCTTGGCTATCACTGTCAACACCGATAGAGTCAGGTTTCTCAGCCACACTCATGCCAAGATCAACCTCGCCACCTCTATCACACTCGTTCGAATCCACGAATTCACTCTCGCTCGAATCCACGAACTCACACTCTTTCGAATCCACGAACAAATTATGACCATAGTCTATGTCTGTATCTAAACCTGACCTAGTTACTACCATTTCAGCACTGGAATCTCACTCACAACAGGATTCACATTCTTGGATAAAGTTAAGTCATTACCGACAATAATGTCAATGCCATCAATGAGCAAACTGTCAATGACTGCAAGTTTCACTTCTGACTTTCTAAGTTTAATTTCAACAAAGGACAAAGAACACAGGTGTTAGGAAATCCACCTAACATGACTTTTTCTTCCATATTGATTTCCGCCCTGTCTGGCACACTCTCTCTCCTAATCAGTGAGACAGCACCTCCTGTGTCTCAAAGCAAGACTACTTTTCTGGAATCTACTCCTCCAAGAGAGGAAACTACACCTTCTGACAGAAATTCACCAATAAATTTCCTAGTTTCTCTCATCACATCATTCCTACTTGACGAAAGGTTAACTAGAGACACTGGTTTCTTACCGTCCTTCCTTTCTACTGGACAATTTCTCGCTAAATGCCCTTCCCCATTACATCGGAAACAAGTTAATTCTGAGCCATTAAATGCCAATTTACTCTTACAAACCACAGATGTGTGACCAGGTTTTCCCCATGTATAACAGGAATAGTCACTTTTGTTCGCATTGCTATTACTAGAACTGAACCTTTACTGCTTTGTACTCTACCAGACGAAGAATCAATTCGCTTCTTACTGACACTTAAGTTATGAGTCAAACTATATTCGTCTGCTAACCTAGTTGCTTAGGCAAAAGATACTTCTAGCCTATCTTTTATATAAAGATTAATCTCAGGGGATACGTTATCTTTGAAGTTTTCTAACAACGCTAAGTTCTTTAAACCATCAAAATCCTCAATTTCTTATTTTACGCCTCTGGTACTAGCCTATACTCGCTAAGAACAGTTTCTTTCACAATATCATAATCATCACATTTCTCCTTAGACATGCAACTATACATGGTAAGTGCCCTACCACTCAAAACTGACTGTAAATATAAAGTCCACATTTCTTTAGGAGGACCTACTCTTTCCATTAACTTCTCGAAACACATGAAATATTTTGTTACATCTCCCTCATCAAACTTTGGTACTAATTTCAGCACTGCACCCATACCTAACCTATCAGCTCCGTTTTTGTTCTCGCCTGTCCGACTGTTACAAGTATTTTGCCCTAACCGAGCGATTTCCAACTCATGCATATGTTCTTTCTCACTTTCTTCTTGCTCATGCACACGCACGTTCTCTCTTTCTTCTTGCTCATGCATACGTACTTTCTCTCTTTCTTCTTGCTGCATTACCAACATTTCTCTCTCTTGTTCTTGCTGCATTTTCACTACTTCTCTCTCTTGCTGCATTTTCATTGCTTCTCTCTCTTGCTGCATTTTCATCGCTTCTCTCTCACCAGCTCTTTCATCTCTCTCATACTTTTCCCTTTCTTTCCTTTCAACATACTCAAGGAGATCATTCCCCTCTAGACCTAGAAGCTTACCCGACTCAATAAACTCTTTCACCATTTCACTCATTCTGGTTCTTTCTACATTCTCCCTGTTTCAATGTTACGGTGCCGAATATCCTGGCCAATGGTCGCCACTAAGTCACGGACCGTCTAGGTCCGCTACAGGTTCGATAATATAATGAAAGGTTTATTTACAAGCTCACTAACAAAGATAAATGCAGAATGGTTTCTCCTATTTACATAACAAAAGTAAAATCTTACAATACGTGAACTGGGGAAACAGTGAAGTAATGAAAATACTTGCTGGCCAGTTTTGCAGCTGTCGGAGATCAATACTCAAAGCGATGGCTTCACATAAGGAGAACTGTAACTTCAGACGTATTCTTGACTCCGTATTGCAGAAAACAATGTCTATTCTTGATACTCAAAGGGCAGCAACTCCTCGAAACCTCTTGTAGAACGTTTCTTCTCTGAAGGCTTGCTCAAAAGTCGAAATATCCCTGTCGTCCACTCCCTGACGACGACTTGACCAGATTCTGATCAAACTCTCGTGCGCCTTCCTCCTCTTTTATCCTTTGTCTGTTCCTTCTTCTCTTATCTCTCTCTGATGATCTCTCACTGATGATCTGATGATCTCTCACTGACAATCTGATCTCTGATACTTTGTCATTTGTGTATATACAACAACCTGGGGGCAGGGCCTACGGGAGGCAGAGCATGAACATCACAGACCCCTGAGACAACAAGAAATTTTTAGAAGGATCTAGATGAAAAGTTGCGTCATAATACGCTGCGTTCCTAATGACATGTTGGTGCCTGTCGAGTTCCATATCCCACCTGACGCTTCTAGAACAATCATGAGAACAGGCGCCTCCAACATACGCGCGAATGCCTCTTTGCTGCAGACCTACTTGAAGAAAATGCATTTTCATTTCCTTAAATATGTAATTCCTTGCTATAGAGCAATCACCATGACAAGTAGCTCTGATCACCTGATAGAATTATTGCCTACTTAGCTTCAACTTTAAGGGCTACTTACATGTGGCCAGTATTTGTAATTGTATGCATTACTACTCAATTTACTCAGCCATTGCTGTTATGTAAATTTCAAGTTGATTAATCTAATGAAAGTGTCCACTTTCCTTAGTAATTTCTTCCATGCTATGAATGTAAATAATAAATCACTGCTCATAAAACCCCCTTTCACTTGGCAACCTACCACTTATTAGTTTACAGGCTTACGAGGGTTTTTGTAAGGCCAAGATCATCAACTCAAAATAAAATATGCAGTCTCCTCCTCGAAATCCGTAAGAATATATATATATTGCATTTGGCGAAAATTTCAGTGCTAATTGTGGGAGGCTTTGAATTCTGTTACTCCTACAGATTGCTTTGACCTAAGCAACTGAAATTCTGTTTCTGAGTCTAGTAGTGACAAAATCATTAATGAGGCCAAGGCAGTCAGTAGGAGTAACAGAATTCAACACCTCCTTCAGTGATCACTGAAATCGTCCCCAAATACAATGTATATACGTATATATATATGTATGTATATACAGTATGTATGTTTGTAAGTATATATATATATATATATATATATATATATATATATATATATATATGTATATATATATATATATATATATATACTGTATGTATGTTTGTAAGTATGCATATACATATATATATATATATATATATATATATATATATATATATACTATATATATTACATATATAATGTAACATACAAGATAATATTGTATATCTAACGTCAGGAACAACTTGCTCACTTTGAAAGAATGATCAAAATCCAAGTTGTAAGAACAACGGTGAATACTAGATCCAAGCAATTATCAGGCATATGCGTGGCCTTTTGGCCTCTTTAATAATTTGGTCATTACCAAATTCAGTAAAAGTTTCAACTCCTCAGGCCAAAGGAGTGAGTAGGAGTAACAGAATTCAACGCCTCCCTCAATGAGCACTGAAATCGTCACCAAATACAAGAAAGATCTGTCTATTATCATGTATTTTAGCTGTGGTGATGAAAGGTAAATAAAAAATTATATCATCGTCGACAAGATTGTGATTTACGAAAATTCGGCTTTAAGACAAGACTGACATATGGAACACAAAAATGATTTTACTACCCACATACATAACAATTTCGTACCCATGGCACCCACATACATAAAAGGTGTAAAGAGGACATATCTCATAAGTAGTGGATACCCCCCCCCCTCCTCTCTCTCTCTCTCTCTCTCTCTCTCTCTCTCTCTCTCTCTCTCTCTCTCGCGGATTTTCATATGAATGGAACATTTTAGCGCCTTCATGAATTTATAAAATCCAGATTACCTCGCTCTTTATATTGAATGCTAATTACTGTATTCCTCAAAGTGCTGTGAAGTTCATAAAGAAACGGCGGTGTCGTAAAACCCGTCTTTATCGCATTTAGTAATGTAGTACCAGGAGAAATTTTAATGCAATTTGCCGGTATAGCGTTTTTATCAATATTCATTAAGGTTTACGATTATGTATGAAAGAGTTTATCACTTTATTTATAACAGATGTGTGTAGTTAGTTAGTTAGTTATTTTATTGACAAAATTATGCAAAATTCTACGTCTCTACAAAGAGACGTAGAACAAAAAATAAACAAAGTGAACAGTAATCTCTTCTAGTCTTGCAGGTACATGGCCTACAAAGAAAAAATACAACATCAAAATACAACTTCGCGCAAATCACATAAGCCCATAAGACAATAAAAAACGAAAAAAAGGAACTTACTACAGAGGAAAGAAACGTCGTCCCTTCACTATCCAGCATCAAGTCCCAACACGTAATGCTTGAAAAAAAGGAAAAGTTCACTTGAAGAAAAACATAAAACAAGACAAAGCCGCACATTACTCATAAATACGAAGAACTTCATAAACATGTACCCAAATCAGCAATATTACCATTTTCATTTAACAAAGTACTCAGAGACTCGTAATCTAAGTTTGGATATTTATGCCTAAATCTTCGATGAAAACCACAGATAACAAGTGATTATATATAGAAAAAGACACAGATACATAAACGCACACAGATATGATATATGAACCAAAATGTAGAAAGGTAATGCTACATTTCAAAGAACTAACTGTCTCTCTCTTCAGGCAAGTAAAGAGCTGTCGTTTGAGACTGAACTGGCTTTACGCCAGCACAAGCTCTTGCTCATGGAGCAGCCCGTAGGCGTAAGAGTTACAATTTATACCAAGGGATCCAGAGGTCAGCCATTACGTCACTCCTGTTGACAATTTCGCTTTAATCTTCTTAACCGCTGGCTGGAAGAAGATTCTATCTGTAATACTTGAATCCCAAGATCCTTGTGAGAGGTTTATCCTTTTTTATTACTTTAATCAAAGCTAATTCTACCATCTGGCTTTTGAACCGACACTTAATGCTATAAACAATACGAGTCAAATTCCAGTTTATTCTGTGATTATGGTTATTTGCATGGTTAAAAATCGCTGAGCTCTGTTGGCCGTACCAAACTGATGGTTTATGCTGTATTAATCTCCAGGTGAGTGATTTACATGTAAAAGCTTTGTAGGAGTGGTCACAATGAAGGCAAGGGATTTCCTATACTGTGTCTTTGGCGATTGGCTTTTGTTGGACGTTAATCATGGATATTGCTAGGGTTAGTAAAAGCATAAGGGTTAGAGCTTCAAAGTGTCTGTGTCAACGTCTTAATCCTGTCCAGTGTGGGATTTTGATTTTATTATTGGGTATCTCTCTAGTCTTGTCTTGAGAGGGGACGGTAAAAGATTATGTTGGCTTTATGGATGACAGCTGCTTACGGATTATTTCAATTTCCTTTTTCAGAAAATCCGGGGAGCAAATCCATAAGGCTCTTTTGGTCTTTTTATAAAAAAAAATTTTTTTAGGTCCCTAATATCCTTTGCTCCATCGAACTTTAAGAGCCTTTTATTCCGACTCCATGGTGTAAGTAATTCCACCCCGCTACGTATGTATGCCTGTACGCATGTATGTATATATACACATATTCATTTCTATATATATATATATATATATATATATATATATATATATATATATATATATATATATATATATATATATATATACATGTAGAATCTACGGGTCACTTTTTTACCAGATACATATGCAACTGCAATAGCCACAATGCCATCTTAACACACATATACATATATATTATATATATATATATATATATATATATATACTTATATATATATATATAATATATATATATATATATATGAAAAAACACTTAGTGTTAGGCGTCTGATGATAAAATGAACAGAGTGACTAAGAGAGAGAGAGAGAGAGAACACTACTGAAAGTCATTTTAATATCCATTTTCGTGGAGTTTCCAATTTCAAACAGGCGCAGTAAAAACTAATTCTTTTGCAGACATCAGAAAACATCAATTGCTCTTTCCGTTTATGGCACTATCTACCTCCTCAACCTTCCCCTTTTCCCTCTCTCGCCCTAAAAAAAAAAAAAAAAAAATTGCAAAATAGCATTCAGTTCAAGACCATTAATGGCTCTGCCAATGCACAATTAAGCGAGGAAACGTTTAGTTTTCCTTTTCTTTCGATGCTTTTTGCACTGTCATTTCTGCTTCATCTGCGCCTCATTTGCTCATGAATTGTCTCAACGAAGAGAATTTTTATTGCCACCTCCAAGAAGTTTTTAGGAGTTTTTTTTATACACCTTTGTCTGCTTGCGTTTTTATTTGTCCATTTGATAATGCCTCCAGGGAAGTACATTTACGGTAAATGGAGATTTTCCTTAGGTTTTCTTCCTACTTGTGATAAAATCACTGTCGTTTTCTCGTCATCACTTTAATCGTTTGTCTCACCAAAATCAGCCAGGAAACAATATTTCCTCTCTGTTAGTTTCCAATACATATATATATATATATATATATATATATATATATATATATATATATATTATATATATATATAACATATATATATACATATATATATACGTATATATATGTATATATACATCATATATATATATATATATATATATATATATATATATATATATATATATAAGCATATTGGAGTATAAAGACACGTTCTGTCAGCTTGATAACATTTTCCAGGCTGAAATTCGAGTACACAGCAATTGCCTATAAGCAGTAAAAGACATGCACATTAAATGTTTACCATAATTAAAAACCCATTTAAAAAAAAATACAGTAAATAAAGAATAAAAACATAATAAAAACTGAAACATAGAACAATAGTGAAAGGGCCATTTTGGAGGGGGGTGTAAACAAAGAATCTAAACAGGTAATTAGGCAATAAACAGTTGGGTGGAAGATGATTGTTGGTTAATAGTAGGTCGGGTTCTTCCTACAATATTAAAATGACTGGCATCTATGTGTGTCTTGCAACTTTTATTATGATTTATGTTAGACTGTGCGGGATTTGATAGTCGACAACCGATCCTGTAGCTAATTCCTTGATGAGAGGAAATCCGAACTTTAAGCAGCCTCCTGGTGCAACCGATGTAGGGGCCGAGATCACATCTGGGACAATTATATTTATAAATAACACCGGAGGCAAACAGGGGGCTGATCTTATCCATAACTTGGAAGAGCGAGCCGATAGTTCGGGGGTGTATCGGAATTAGTTTTAAATTAAGGGCAGGTAATTTTTCATTGAATAGGATCATACATTTTTTCCTAAGTTTATTATTAGTTGCTAGTCACTTCAATATTGTGGGAAGAACCAGACATACAGACGAACTAACTACCCTTGAATCAATCATGATTAAGCTAACCGTACCTACTCGTAACCACCAATCATCTTCCACCCAACTGTTTATTGCCTAATTACCTGTCCAGATTCTTTGTTTACACTCCCCTCCATAACAACTTTTTGTATCAGTTCTCCTTATGCTACCGCTGTGGGTAGGTGTCTTTCACTGTCTTTCTGTGTTTCTGTATAGAGGAGATACGAAACGTCGGCGTTTAAGTGGATAAAAGACAACGCGTCTCCAGACTCCAATATGCTTATTTATGAGTAATTAGGTAATTGCTCCTGTCTTCTTACTTCTATGTATATATATATATATATATATATATATATATATATATATATATATATATATATATATATATATATATATATATATATATATATATATATATATATATATATATATATATATATATATATATATATATATATATATATATATATATATATATATATATATATATATAAACACACACACGCGCACGCGCACACACACACACACACACACACACACACACACACACACACACACATATATATATATATATATATATATATATATATATATATATATATATATATACATATAAATAAAGAGCTCAAGTTCTTATGCCTTTTGGGTTTGATGCAGTGGACGGGAATAGATCAGTTGAGAGCGGCCGTTTCAGTGCTCAAGATTTCAGCGTGGCCTTCTACTTTACCTCCGTTCCCTGTTCCTTTCTTTTATTTTGCTGTCCAACTTCTTCAACTCACCCTTTTCACTGTCTTAAGCGCGGATAAGCTGAAAGTGGCCCAGTGCTTGGCTTCATAGTCAAATTTCATAAATTAAATAAATAAGGACCCGAAGGATTAGATTTTTTTTTATACGTGGCTAGGAACCAACTGGTTACCTAGCAACGGGACCCACAGCTTATTGTGGGATCCGAACCACATTATATCGAGAAATTCATTTCTAATCACCAGAATCAAATTCCTCTGACTCCACATTAGCAGAGCGGGGAATCGAACTCGGTACTACCGAACTTGTAGGCAAGCGCTTAAACCACTCGTCCAAAAAAATTAAGCATATCTTAGTTTAACCAGACCACTGAGCTGATTAACAGCTGTCCTAGGGCTGGCCTGAAGGATTAGATATTTTTACGTGGCTAGGAACCAATTAGTCACCTGGCAACTGGACCTTCAGCTTATTCTGGGATCCGAACCACACTATACCGAGAAATGAATTACTATCACCAGAAATAAATTTCTCTGCTTCCGCGTTGGCCGAG
The DNA here is from genome assembly GCF_015104395.2 of Macrobrachium nipponense. NCBI lineage: Eukaryota > Metazoa > Arthropoda > Malacostraca > Decapoda > Palaemonidae > Macrobrachium > Macrobrachium nipponense. The sequence continues at coordinate 90,168,729 of NC_087202.1, read as the reverse complement.
GCGGGATTCGAACTTCGGACCACCGGATTGGCAGCCATACCCCGTTCCCCTTCCCTCAGTAACTTTAAGGTACGTGGCAAATACACTCTATGGATTTATCATGCCTCATTTCATGCACTCTATACCAAAGAAATATATTATTGAAATATGGTTTTCTTCACTGTGATTCATAATTCTGTATCAAGGTTTGTGTTTAGATTTAGTCGGGATGTATTTATTTTCAGCAGGGGATGTTTAAGGTTTAGATGGGGTGTGTTTAGGTTTAACAAGGGATGTTTTAAGGTTTAGTTGGGGCCGTGTTCAGGTTTAGTAGGTTAAGTTATGCATATCTTAAGGTAGGTTTACACCTACGGACTTTCGTGTTGCGGGCTGTTACGGCGTGGGACCGCAAGAAACCGTTACAAAATTGACGCCGTGGGGAGAATAAATGACCGTTATTGGGCGGCGTGGGGCGGACCCGGGCGGTGGGTTACGGGCACCTCACGGCGTGTTCCTGTGGTGCCTAGCGGAGTGTTACGGAGTTGGCGCGGTGTTAAAAGGCCCGGTCACACCGCCCGAACGTTGCTGGAGCGTCCCTGGAGCGGTGAAAAAATTCATCACCGCTCGTAACCGTTCACCACCGTTAAACATAATTTGGCCCCCGTTAAAGCAACGCCATATACGATCGGCCACCGCTGATGTTTCTCGAGGGGCCCTCCTACCGCTCCGAAAGTTTTGAGCTGCACAAAATATTGCGAGCGGTGAGAAGGGGAAAATTTTCCGCCCCGGGTGAACCCTCTCCACCAACGCCCAATCAAAGTTTGGCACCGCTAGACGCAAGTTCATGGACGCTTGGGTCCGCTAGGCCAACGCCGATCGCTGCACCACCGCTGCTTCGCCAGCGTTGCCCGGGCGGCGATTAAACGTAGCAAAAACGTTGGTGAAGCGCTTATAAGCGTTTTACGAGCGGACACGGGGTTGTTGGAACGGTGTCAGGCGTTGAAGCAGCGAGCCACGGCGGCGATGAACTTTGGTTTGGCCCGTGTTTTCGATTTTTTTTCCATTTTGTGAGCGGTGACGAGCGTTTGGTCCACCTCCCTACCGTTCAAGGAACGGTCCAGCAACGTTCGGGCGGTGTGACCGGGCCTTAAAGGTCGCTGTTGCTATGCCAGGCCACGCGTTCTTGCGGCTTTGTTACTCCGTGTAGCGGTGTGTTGCGGGTGGGTTGCGGTGTTGTTGCGGAGTAATAATAACATAATTCATAATAATGAGACAAATGAGAAGCAAATGATGGACATGTAAAAGGGGCCAAATAGAAAAGTAAGAAAATGAACCAATGAAAAGCTAATAGAAAGTAAAGAAAATGAAACATGAAAAAGCATTAGAAATGTTAAGAAAATGAAACAATGAAAAGCTGGCATATAAAGTAAGAAAATGAACGTGAAAAGCATAGAGTAAGAAAATGAACATGAAAAGCATAGAATGTAAGAAAATGAACATGAAAAGCACAGACTGTAAGAAAATGAACATGAAAAGTATAGAATGTAAGAAAATGAAATTGGGACTTGGTTTATACCATAACATTTTCAATTGCAAATATCACATATCAACTGAGGTCAATATGTCTCTAGTCTGTTACTGATTTTTCATTGTTCCCCTGTTAATAACTATGTCAAGTCAATGTTAATTATTGTTTCATTATCATATTTGTATGTGTTCATGTTCATTTGATCATGTTCTCAATATTATATTATTG
>NC_087202.1:90149494-90161994 GCF_015104395.2 Macrobrachium nipponense | reverse complement strand
GGGTACCGGGTAACAAACTATTTTATAAAATAAGTTCTGGTGAATTGTTGGCTTAATTTACAAATTACAACCTTTGATGATGAAGAGCTATCCACATAAAAAAATATACTACACACACACACACACTTATATACATATATACATATACATAATATATATATATATATATATATATATATATATATATATACATATATATATATATATATACATATATATATATATATATATATATATATATATATATATATATATATATGTATATATATATATATATATATATATATATATATATATATATATATGTGTGTGTGTGTGTATATATATATTGTGGTGTGTGTGTGTGTGTGTGTGTGTGTAGCATCAAATGCATTTGAGTACAACATAAAAAAAACAAAAACAAAGGGAAAGGAAAACGACTTGAGACTTGACCCCTATACCAGACATAGATACGGCTACATCTTAGAAGACAGAAGGTTAGAATCGTCAGGGAAACCGAAAGCTGGATGAGAGTCCCAAAGACTGGTACTCACAAAATAACGCGACAAATTTCTGATGATAGTGTTTATAATAGTTCAGTTTTCTTAGTGCAAGGGCATCATATTTTTTTTTAAAAAGTCAGCAAACGAAGCTGAACGGTGTGCTGCTCCTTCTTTCTCTTTCTTGTTTGCTTGCCTAATTTTTTTTCAGTAGATGATAATGATCAATTTCGGTAGAGTTTTGTAGACGATAGAGTAATGGGTTCGGGAAGCATATTCCTGAACTGTAACAGAGTACCGGTTTACCCTAAAAAAGCGGGACGCCATATCTTAGAAAATAACCATAGAATCTTCATGCCTAACCTAACCTAACCCAACCTTTCAAAAAAAAAAAGGGGGGGGGGGAGGCTAGTGCAATACTAGTATACATCTGTAATGATAAAGATCAATGCATCCGCTTTCATGAACATTATTAAATCTCTCAACTCTGTGTAATGAAAGGTAATATTTCTCCTTAACTTTATTTTCTGGTGACAGCGACTGTGAACGTATAGTTTAGTTCACGTTCTGATTCGCCATCCTCCAGCTCAAGGCTGACCCATCTCACGATGAGCAGCCATAGACGCTGCTGTGAAAAGATAACTTGTTTCGAGCTCCGGACGATACTGTTGTTGTGGCATGAGCTTGCCTTTCGCCAGCTAGGGTTGATACGTATCTTCCCGAGGGTTGGGACTTGCCGTCTCAGCCACCACAGATTAACGTCATTTTAGACGACATGGGATACACAAGTCTGAATCATGATGTAGCTCTCTTGCCTACTAATAACTTAATGACCTTACTTATAGACTTTGTGCCTCGCCTGTATGTTCGTATAGTATCTGGTAGTCTCAGGATTTGGTCCCGAACTCTGGTTGGAGTCCTTGCTGCCTTGGACTAAGTCGACGCCTCTTTAGACAAAGGCCTGGAACCACAAACGAAAAATGATCGCGTTGTTCTGGATGAATATCAGAAATCACAGGCTCGAGATCATTTATATACAGTGTGAGGACGATTGAACATGACAGGTTGAAAAACCGACAAGCATAAGCACGAGGCATTGTCTGTAGTCAGGTGGGAACTGAGCGCCACAAGGAACTTGTCTGTAATCGGCTAAGTATACTGCGCGCTACATGGAACTGGCAATCCTTGAGGGTATTTAGCCATTAATAAATTATGTTCTTAATAACGCTAGCTGTGGGCTTTGGAACTCACACTCAATTTTCAGCTTCAACAAGTTTTGATAATGACTCACGCGTTTAAATATGCAAATTACCAAAGGCATTTTTTCTTACGCCTTACATCTGAATTCTTAGCTTCTGCCAACTCAGGTTGAGCGATGGTTAACTTGAATTTGTTAAAGTATACCATGGTGCATTACGGCGATAACCGTAGAGAGACATAAATGACCCCAAGTGAGTGAAATATTGCTAATAACTATGCTAATGCTGTTACTATTACTACTAATACTACTTCTATTATTACTTTTACTTATGATAGCAATCATTATTTTTATTAGTTTTTATTAGAAAACAATTCTAAAACGGTATCCAGCAGCAAGCGAAGTCTCCACAGAAGAGAATGTCTATATATAAAAGTAAGACAATCGATAAAAAAAAACAGATGACAATATCACAAAGCAAACAGATAAGGACGATTCCAGCCAGCAGTCAATTATCAACTTGCACCACCAGCTAAATGACCCAGAAAAAGGTAAGGCAACGATGCAAGTGTCTTTATAGTATAACTGGAGCTTTTCTTGGCTGGATAACCCGCAAATAACTTTCAAACGAAAACACAAAAAAAGAGAATGGAAGTAAGTAGCCTAAGTTTTGCCGTAAAACTTCCCTTCATTAGAGAGAGGTCATAATTACTGAAGATACCCAGCTGCGTAAGTCCCTTTAGTGAAGTTTGGTGGGAGAAGTTTCGTAGTCGAAGTTTCACAAGCTCGTTCATGACAAATTAACTCTGATTCAGTCAAGTGCCTCTTGGGAATTCGGTCATTGGATGACTGATATAAATAGAGAAGAGAATCCACAGTAAGGTTATTTCAAACCGACTATTATTTTCATTATTGTGTGTGTGTGTGTGTGTGTGTGCGCGCGCGCGAGAGAGAGAGAGAGAGAGAGAGAGAGAGAGAGAGAGAGAGAGAGATTATTACTGCTATTCAAAGACCACTATGTAATGTTGATTTTGCATAGATCGATAGAGAGCATTCATAAAGAGGAAAAAATGAATGACAGAAATGCTGCGTCTAGCATTTGTGCACACCTTCAAAATAGTATTAAAACATCTCTTAAACTTATAAACACTGGGTTAAAGGAAACTTTTTTTTCTTGCAGACGACATTATCATCCACAAATCTTGATCTCGCCCCGACCTCATCCGTTTGTGAATTGGAACTTTCATCCCCAGATGTGGTTTGCGTTGCCTGTCTCAAAAGATATATGTTGCTACTCGCAGCGCAGTGACTAATTCCAGAGCTCTTTCGCGGTGCCACAGTGCCCCCGTGCCCCCGCGAGAAATCGTTCATGGTGTCAGAGTCCAATACGAGAGGTCTTTCACTGTGCCAAAGGTCCCAGTGCTAGAGGCCTTTCATGATATCACGCAGCCCGTACGGGAGGTCACTCAAGGTGTCTAAATGCCCGGTGTGATAGGTCAATTATGTTGTCACAGTGCTCAGCACCAGAGGTCTTTCATGGTGTCACAGTGCCCAGGATGATGGGTCTTTCACTGTCACAGTGGCTCTTGTGAGAGGTCTGACGATGCCACATTGCCCTATGCGAGAGGTTTTTCACGGTGTCACAGTACCCAGTATCAGACGATTTCCCCACAATGCCGCATTGCATTAACCGCAAGACTATAGGGAGGTCTTTTTATCAGTGATACAGATGCCATTGCACATGAATTTAAGGGAAGGTTTAATTCTACTGTACAGCGTCCTGTTGTATCGTTTTCATATTTCCGACTTCTACAGCAATCTCTGCATGAATATGTAAATCTGGATGGTGATTAATTTTGCTTTTTACACGATATATTTTAGATTGCGTCATCTATCTGGTTTTTACCAAATGGATCCACTCAATGGTGTTGTAGGTGGCTCAGTTATAATAATAATAATCAATAATAATAATAATAATAATAATTTAATAATAATAATAATAATAATAATAATACCCCAAAAATTTAATTACCGCCTACGGCGTTTACTTCCAGCAGACGATAATAATAATAATAATAATAATAATAATAATAATAATAATAATAATAATAATAATAATAATTAATAATAATAACTTGACTAAAATCCAGATTTCGTCCTTTCGTAGATTACATAGAGCCTGCCCTCTTACCTATTTTTAAAAAGCCCTCAAACTCTAAGGCCCATTTTCCAGAAAAAGTTCCGACCAAGTTAGAACAACATTCTATTTGTTGCTGGAGAGACTCCCACAGGCAGAGGAGGTGGCCGAAAACTTTGGAATTTCTCTTAATAGAGGCGCACTCACTGCTTTGCCGAGAAACATCTCCGTAGGAATTGTAAGCCTCTTGCAATGTCTGATACTCTTCTGAACAAAATTCCGGATCGTATTGGTATGTTGCCTAGTTTCTGAGGATTTACTTGAGCGCGTTATTTTCATGCGCTTGTACTTATTCAACTGTTTTCCTCTTGACACAAAATCTCGCACTTTGTAAAATTAACGTTCTTTTAGAGTTGCTCAACAATAATAATTGTAATAATAATAATAATAATTAATTACTTACTTCTATATGAAGTAGTAGGTTGTCTAAATTCTATGACGTGCAGTTTCTTTAGTTTTATATAATTATGCATGCAGAAATATGAATAGGAAACTTTCATCATCCATCGCAGATTACAATTAATCAAAAGATAAAGAAAGAAAAAGTGATGTGCAAGGAAAAGCTTTTTAGATCTATTAATTAGTCATCAGTTCACAATAACCTGTTAGGTAACAAAAAAAATCTACGGGAATGACATTAGACTTTCAGCCTCTGCAATTTCTCAACGATGGAAGCTCACGTTGTCATTTTTTATTCTTACGAAGGTTTTCAGAACAGGAAGACTGAACCCAGAACCTTTAAACAATAATCATTACAGACACTTGCAACAAACTATATAGCAGCCTGGTGTAAGCATAAATGGGCCACAGTGAGACCCAAACGTCAACAAATAAGCCAAACTCCTCATAATGAAAACTGACAGAAGCTTGTCATGAGAACTGCAATACTGGTGAAGTACTAAGTCCGGAAAGAAGGAAAGGGTGACATAAGGGCCGATGCCCTAGCCTTGTACTGAAATACACAGCAAGCCTTCGAGGTCAGGTGCAAGTAGAAATGAATCCCATTGTGGTTGGAAAGCGTCCAGAGTTCGCAAAAATGGCTGTATTGACAACCTCGGTACATTTATAATATTAAATAAAGTGGCTGGTTCTCCCAGGAAGGACTTGATGGGACGTATGTGTATGATGGCGGCGGGTGCTTATCTGATGTAAAAAGCTTTGCGTATCATGCGACCAGTCTCTTCGGAACCTTTTCTTATTTTTCATATCATGCGATGTATCACTTTGGATCCCTTTATTATTTTCCGCTCTTATGGCCGCCTTTTCTTCTCCGCTGCATTTTTAGTCTCCCCACAACTATATATTCCCTTCTCTTACTTTCGCTTCACTTTATTTATCAGCTTCTTACGACATTACGTCATCTCTTCCCTCTTGATATGCAGCCACTGGAGAATCGTTCACTTGAATTTTCCTTCAAAAGTAACCTTCGAAACAGTCTGATTTTTCAGTCTTTCGGCCTTTTATGACACCGTAATATACAACACCATATTTAAAAGGCGTTTGCATTATCAGTATAATTGTTTGTATTTCATAAATGACTAAGAGTCTCTCTTTCTCTCTCTCCCCTCTCCATCCATAGTGTTGAATTTATCAGTCAATTCGTCTTCGTGCATAAAGAGCCATCACTGAGGGATATATATATATATATATATATATATATATATATATATATATATATATATATATATATATATATATCATATATAATGCACCACAGGGAAATGATAGGCAAAAATCAAAGAGTTTTCGTCTTTCATTTTCATGTGGTATTTGCTTATTTAATGAAGTCACGTGTATCTACTGTGATTTTTAAGGCATATATTATATATATATATATATATATATATATATATATATATATATATATACACTATATATATATATATATATAAATATATAATAAAATTATACATATGAATATATATACGTGTGTATGTATGTATGTATTATACACACACATATCTATATAGGAGAGCAAAATGTGCGTATATGTGTTATAGTTTTTATATTCGGAAACTCAAACGGGGAGAACGTCAGCAAAGAACTTTGTCCAAGAAGCTCAGGAACTGGTCTTGAAGAAAAATAATTTCTTATTAAGGAAAAGTTCGACTGTTAATATTCAAAACAAGTTTTCCAGAAGATGTTCCCTTTAACAGAGGCCTGGCAATAGCAGTGATTTACAAAACCTCATTAACACAGAATTGGTCACTTTTGATCACAGAGATAGTTGGCAAATACTTCAAAACTTTCGCACCACCTTAACCTACACAATTCTTTTGTTAACTACATGAAGCATCGAATCGAATTACATTATACTTCAATAAGAGGGTTATTCATGGAATCTATACTATCACCTAAAAAATGGAATCGTAATCTGTCTATTACAGCGTATAAAACCATGAAATTAACGTTCTACACATAGCATTTATAACCTGGTTTATATTTTATATAATATATATATATATATATATATATATATATATATGTGTGTGTGTGTGTGTGTGTGTGTGATACACACCCACACGTACATATATATATAAATACATATGTGAGAGAGATAAATATATATGTATAGAAGAGATAATATATATATATATATATATATAATTATTATATATATATATCATATGTATATGTACATACACTATATATGAATTTTTATCACATCACCGTGATATTAACCTACAAATGTCGTTTAATATCCAATTCGCGCAACTTCGGGATTATCAGCGAAGGGAATTATAAGAGAGAAATGATTTGGCACCTAAGAGACCTAACAAAGGGACATGAAAAAAAGCGGGGGTGGTGCAATACTAGCATACATCTCGGGAATCCGCATCCCGGGGTAGAAATAACATGCAAATTCCGACACTTGCATTGGGTTATATTCAAATACTGTTTTTATCGATAAGACCTTCTCTAATGTTCTTGAATTGAATACAGGATTTAGGCCAAAGACCAAGCACTGGGACCTATGAGGTCATTGAGGGCTGAAACTGAAATTGACAGTAAAAGGTTTGAAAGGTGTAACAGGAGGAAAACCTCGCAGTTGCACTATGAATTAATTGTTAGGAGAGGGTGGAAAGTAAGATGGAAAAAAGAGAATATGAAAGGAGGTACAGTAAAAGGAACGAAAGGGTTTGTAGCATGGGCCGAAGGTACGCTGCGAAAAATCTTAAGTAATGCTTACAGTGCACCGCACGAGGTCACTGAAGGCACTACCCGCTACGCGGTTTCATGTTCTTCCAGAGATATGAGTTCCACTTGCAGTTGTACATCGCAGAGCAGGAGGTTACTTCCAGCTGCTTGCAAAGTCAAAAGAAGTCAAAAGAAGGAGTTGGAAAGTCAAAAGCACAAGACTGTTCAGGAATAGTAAACACTTGAAGCTACACAAATACCTTACTGCAAGCATTGTTTGTAGGTAAAGTAAGCGATAGTTTCTACCCACTAAAAGGCACTAAATTGCATAGATATATTTAGGAAAATGCCCCCCCCCCCTTTTATTCTCTCTCTCTCTGTCTCTCTTCTGAGCAGTCACGACTGAAATTTATGGTCATCGATCACAGAGAAGAACGGAGCTCCTCTATCACTTAAGAAGGATGATCCCATTCACTCTTGTTACATCTCCCCAACCCCTTAAGGTGATTCAGCACAGTTTTTGTTTTTCTTGTCCTACACCCTCACCTTTTCATGTTTATTTCACAGAGGGGCGAAAACATCTTACTTTCTCTTCTCACACACACGTCTTCTTTCGCACATTTTCCTTTCCTCTGCATCACAAGAACGCGCATTAAAAACCATAAAGTTTTTTAGCTCTTTATTTTTGCGTGTATTTCCTCACACATTTCAGGGTTGGTTGGTGAATGATCAAAAACGTCGAGTGACGAAAAAATAGTCGATAGTGCTTGCTCTCAGAGAGCAAGGCTCTTCCGCCAATTATGAGACACTTCCTCTCCCAAGGGGCCCACAGCCATGAGATAAGAATTCCCCATCATTAGTTGCACTAGTTTTCCAAGTCACTGGAACCTCGACAGGGAGATTTACAAGTCGTATTGGTTTTTCTATTTCCTGGTAGGTCGGTTGTGATTAGCCTTCTTCCCTTACCAGCGAGAGTTCTGAAATCAATATTGGGAAGGGAAAAACGGTTTGGGGACGTGAGTCGTGGGTCACAGTCGGGAATAGGAACCTTATCCCAACAGGCTTTGCTAATAATCAAGAGAGCAACACCTACTGTGGGAAAAGCTTGTAGTAGGGTCTTTATGCCGATTATTATTTAATAATAATACAGATCAGGAGATATTTTGTTTTCACTATCGATAGTTAATTGGTTGATTTCTTTCGTTACCTTTTAATACTTTATTTTAGATTACCACATTTTCAGCATGAATGACCATCGTAGTCGAAGCCAAACCAGTCAGTCATTCATATAAGAAAATGAATGTGAATATGGTTAGTTAGCTGAAGCCTAACTTTCTTCAGGTTAAAAAGATCATTTGATTTTTCTGAAAACTGGAACATCTGTTATTTTCTGTCTAATAATCGAGGAGAGATTTTGGATTTTCTATTTTTGCCAGCTAGAAGCCATCGGAACTGTATATGTTGCCTAGCTTCCTTGTGTAAGAGACAATGAGTCACAACGAGGTCTTGACCCAATAAAGGAGAGAGAGTTTTCCAATTAAGGGGCAAGTAAGGGGATAGGTATGAATATTGCTATGGTGATTATTATTATTATTATTATTATTTAAAGATTTTAGTCCACCGTTCTGTACTTAAAAAAGAAATAACATGGTATTTCTTTTGAAGCATTTATTGCAAAGACTCAAATTGGTCTGGTTCTAGAGGCTATGGGTCAAAGTGAGGTTCGAAGGCCAGTGATGTCAGCGTCAACGCTGTTCAGGAGATAAAATCTTGAATAGGTCTTTGGTTATCCCGTATATCGTTTCATTTCAAAACATTGGAAAAATAGTTTTGTTCAGATAAAAAAAATCAAGCTGCACAATTGGAATTCAACTTAACAATATAATTTCAGATATAAAAACGACCAATTATGAGATCTTACATCCTCAATCACTTATTTTGATGTATTTTACCTCACATGAAACTCCATAATGAAATTTCATGTGAAAAACCTGTAACAATGGCAAAATATGATAAAATAATAAGTCTGCAACCAAATTTATGTCTAGCAGGGTAGGCAGGGGAGACTTCACACATCGACCTTCCTCTTGCAAACCTCTTTGTCCACCACGGGTAGGGGCGGGGTAGGTAGGGGGGACTTGACACATCCCCCTCCTCTTGCAAACCTGTTTGTCCGCCTCAGGTAAGTATGGGTCGGGAGGGTAAGAGATACATGACACATCCGCCCACCTTTTTGGGGGCGGGGTAAGTAGGCGATCAGGAAGGTGGGGGGAGACATGACAAACCACTCTCCTCCTTCAAGCCTGATTTTCTGCCCCGGATGGGGGTGGCGAGGTAGGTAATCGGGAGAGTAGGCTAGACATGGCCGTCAAGCACGCACATAACTTCCGAGTGGTTCATGTGGAGCTTAAGATAATGCTGATATCCATGAAAGCTTCTAAAGCTGCTTTTTTGTTGTGGTCTGCAACGGAGACGTGAAAACTAATCTTCTTTATTATTATTAACTATCATTATTATTACTATTCTATGTGTGGGAGAAGTAGGAGTCCATTTTCCACAGCAAACTTATACAGGATGGAGTTTCCACATGGCAGACATTAAATGTAGTGATTCCTAAGATTAACAATAGTGCCGCAAAGAGGCAAGATTTAATTTTCTGTGGTATGTTGAGAGGCAGGCAACGAGAATCATCTCATTCTTATAGAACATCCAAAGTGGCAAATAAATCTTAAAATAAACACACACATATATATATATATATATATATATATATATATATATATATATATATATATAGATATAGATATAGATATATATATACACACAGGGGGTCCATAAATTCTTTCCTGGATTTCAGACCTTTATGACACACAAACCATGTTAGGTAGTGGTAAAAGGTTTTCTTCAATTTAAATAACTAGAGTCTTTTATACATTACTAAAAAATTTCAACATGTGCCTCGTTTGTTGCCCAGAGTGCCTAAGCGAAATTCTATCTCACGCCAGGTATTCTCCAACATCGCCATAGTTGCTAGAGCCGCTGTTATCCTTGCTTTTATGGTCTCAACATTAGGTATTGGTGTTTGCCATTCTGTCACGGATGCATCACTCACACTGGGTCTACCACTTCTCTTATATTTATTTTTTTCAGTAATGAACTCATCCCCAGGGAAAGCGTTTAGACCATATACAAAGTCAGTCTATTTGCTTGACTCTTTATTGGGAACAAAATTGAAAGCAGTCTGAAAGTACACAAATGAGAGGTGTTGAAATGACTTCTAATTTAAGTATGCATTACAGATCTGGAATAATTAACTCGACATTGTTACTGAATAGATAATAAATGTAGTCGCTTAATACATAAAAGTTTCGATACTAATATCAGTTACTTAACAATGATAATATCCTTTAAACAATTTCTAGGTTACAAATGAAAGTCCCTAATAAGGGAACTAACTTAAAACATAGTTAGCAATATAATCAATATAGAGAAGTAACCATTCAAGTAACACAGCCCATAATCATATAGAAAATGGGGTTGTTTTAGAAGACGCCTGGAACTGCCGCGGTATTTTAAAACATGTTACATCGCTTGGCGGCAACTGCAGAGGGTCGAGGCCGTCCTGCTAGTCTTGTGTGCCACCCGCATAAAGAACCTAATGATTCAAACTGCCGCGCGAACCTCTTCCCTGCAACCTCCACAATAATTTCAAAGTTATTAAATTTTATCAATCAGGAATGACTAAGGACAGTGACGCTGGCCGACTCGATAGCGTCACTGTCCGTTTCTGATTTCGTTTCCCGTCCACTGACGGTGGTTTCGAGCCCATGGGGGGACGAAATTATTATCAACTAAAATTCCCCTTCGGTACATATTGAAATAAAATATCAATTCCGAGGTAGAGCGAATTAGATATTAAATATATATATAATATATATATAATCTACATGTATAGACAGAAATCTAATCAGTTACTTTCCTTCCAAAGCAGTGGTGTTAATCCTACTCTCAATCATCTTCTTCCGTTCTTTTTACAGCTAATAAGCCTTTTATTGTTATTCATTCTTAAAAGAACAGCATTGATTCCAAAAGTGAACTATCATGAGGTAACCTGAACGATTTTATCTTTGAAATCTAACTGAGAATAATTACCTTCAACCAAATGAAATGCTTTTTAAAATTTAAGGAACTGGATAAACGGGAAAAACTGAAAAATGGTTAAGGATCAAACTACCAATTTCGACTTAATCATATGGCTTTGTACATTTCACTGATTAAGGCGATCTAATTTTGCATATATCAGGGTTGCAGTACTAGTTTCCCAGGACTTAGCTGAAGAATCAAATATGTTTCTTTTGAATATAGGCAATACAGCAATAATAACTAAGCAAAACAGAGTAAAAATCAAATTAATTCAATTTTAATAACCATAATCAAAACTTGCCCCCTAACCTTCCATTTCATCTCTGATTTTAGAATTCTCTCTCTCTCTCTCTCTCTCTCTCTCTCTCTCTCTCTCTCTCTCAAGTGCAGTGTGAATTACACGTCGTTATTTTCCGGGCAAACTATGTTAGATATATGATACGAGAGGTAATGTTTGAGAGCAACAAGAGAGCGCCATCCTTTGTGGGCAAAGTTTCATGCTCCACATTCGGCTACTCGTCTGGTCTGCCTGACACGTGCCAAGTTGAAAACACATATAACATGCTCAAACGCTACTAGGAAAAAAAAAGACGATTAAATATGTCCATTAAATCTAATTTGTACATGGATCATCTTAAATTTTCGCAGGATTGGAGACATTTGAAAATAAAATCCTGGTTTGCTCCCAGAAATGGGTCTATCCATAAGCCTATCGAGTATCAACGCTTCATTGGACCATAGACAGGCACTATTGAATTTACTGAAACCATCAACAACATTCGAAGGTATCTTGTTGACACAGACAGAACAACAGGCCACCAAAACAAACAGGCAAACAAACCAACAAATAAAATCGCGGGTGAGTATGAAAACTTTCCTCTGTTCAATGGAAAAAGTGATCATAGCTACAATACTTACATAGCTGCATCTTTTCGAAGCGACCATTTTAATGCCAGCCTTAGCGCGCTGACTTCAAAATTTAATTACTGAAAGCGCAAAAAACTCGTGAAAGCTCATTCAGCGGGAAATAAATTAGCTCTCAGACTTGTACGTCCCTCTGAATTAAGGGCCACAAAGCACAGGCATTAATCATAGTATTTTGTTTCAGACAATGATATATTAGTCGGGAGTAATTCCTCCGAATGAAAAATGACAGACTGCACTCTGGCCCATTTATGAAACCAGATGTCGGGTATACCTTGAGTAAAACTGGAGTGGAAGAGGTCTCACGGTATTTTTCTCAGCTATTCTAAGGAAAATTCATGAATTCGGGGTTATTCATGGACGTCAAGCAACATAGTGAAAAGAAGGATATAATTTCTCTCTCTCTCTCTCTCTCTCTCTC
>NC_087202.1:90134494-90144494 GCF_015104395.2 Macrobrachium nipponense | reverse complement strand
AAGAACTGATAAAACTGCACTCTTAATTAAAATAAAACATCGTCACACAAACACACACACACACACACACACACATATATATAGCATATAATAATAACATATATATATATATATCTATAGTATAATCTTTATATGATATATACACATATATCTATATATATAAAGATATATATCCTTATATGATATACACACACACACACACACATATATATATATCAGTATAGCCCACCATTACTACACGGCCGGTTCCCTGCAGCAGGACGGCAGTGCTGGATGTGCTGTTTTCTCCCCAACCTTAGAACCCCCACGAGAGGGCTGGACAGGCCATCACCTCCCAAAGTCATCAAGCTCCACGCATTGTGAACTACACGGACTTGTAGCTCGCAGCCAAGCAAACCAGCATACCAACACCTGGTTACACAAATACTCAGACAACTAGACACAGCCAACATGAGCTCACAGGTAGTACACTTCCTGTGGATCCCCTCTCACGTGGGACTTCTGACTAACAGCGCAGTTGACTGTCTCGCACAAGCTGCCAGCCAACTCGATCCTCCAGATGCCGATGCCCCCACTCCATCTCTCCTGTGCTGTAAGATGATGGGATGCCCGCTCACCCATCCATCATCGTAGTAATGCTGAGAGGGCCACCAGTGTATCAATATAGCACTATGACCACTTCCTTCCTCACCAACACAAGTATCACCGCAATGGACTCATGGTTCGTCGAAATAACGTTGTGTGCGCGCGTCTTCGGCTGGGTTGGCGACCAGTTTGGCAGGTGGTTGAGCAAGATGGGGTTCCTCAATTTTCCTCTCGTAGGTTATGTGACGCGCCCAACGCCAACACCCTGGAACGCTATTGCCTGGAATGTCCATTTGTCACTAATTTATTACCACAAACATTCACTGTAATTAATATATGTAAACAGTTGTTGACAGATAGTAATTTGCTTAATGAAATTCTCATGCGCTATTCTCACTTTGTTGGATACTGAACAAACATTACAGTTCATCAAATTGACTGTGTGATATTAACTAAAGATAGGTATAACTACCTATAATGTCATTGGAACTTTTGTAATATAGTTACACTTCAGTTACATTTATTTTGTATTCCACATGAACTCTTTTGGTATACCCTAATTACCATATAAGTAGTTGTAAACAATACTATTGTTACTATGTACCTACTCAAATGTCTGACGCCAAGGTGCCCAATAAATTGATTAAAACAAAAAAATCTCTCTCTCTCTCTCTCACTTATTGTTGGAACATGTGCAAATAATAGTGCCATAAAAAAAGTCTCATAAAAGCCGATCAATAGTGTTATGTGCCGTAACGTTTTTGGGGGAGGGGTAAAGTAAAGTGTAAGCCTATCGGTGAGTTGTTATTATAAGTGAAGGTTCGCGTTTTTTGCCAGGGTGTATATCATTCAATGTAATTACGAGTAACCTCTTGGGGGGGTTGCGCCGTCAGTGTATCTCACGTGGCACGCTGTAGGCATTACTAAAGGGTGCTTCCATCTTTCCCTCGGCCCCTAGTCGCACGCTGTTGTAGCATTTTATTTTTCCCTCAAACTATTCCGTTTCCATTCTTCACTCTGAAGGTGTTATTTCTGAGTGCAATTGTGGGTCTCTTTCCCCTTTTTCCGCCTATTGATCCTTGCTCTTTATCTCCGTTATTTCCTGGGTCTATTGTTCTTGCTGTCGAAACACTCCTAGTTTTCAGAATGTTCTGCGTTGAATGGCCGAAAGTTCCCCAGTGCTTGTCTTGATAGCCTAATTGTCATGAATTAAATCAATATACTAATATAGTAGATTCACATCAACCGTGCATTTGATGTATAGGCCTGTCCCTTACGACGCTGTTGATAAGCCAATCACAGGGCTGGAAACTCAGTCTCTCTCGGGAGTTCACATGGGCAGGATCTATGTTCCATCTCTCCTGAGGGATACGTCTTTCAAAAGTATCCCTCAGGAGCGGTGGAACATACATCCTGTCTATGTGGACTCTCTCGAGAGACTGCGAGTTTCCAGCCATGTGGTTGGCTTATCAACAGCCAATTAGGAGCGTCGTAAGGGACTGGCCTAGACATCAAATGAACGGTTGATGTGAATCTACCATAGACCGAGATGATTCAACACTCAAAACTCGTGGACGTCTGGTGCAAACGGCAAAGGACCGACAGCCGGTATCGAAAGTATGAAAACTGGCGTCGCAACCACTTGGTCACTTATACTAAAATCACATTGCATATGAAATAAAATATGCTGGATAGGAAATACCACCGGGCATTTATCACTGCAGTTGGGCAGACTGATTTCCTATTACAAAGTGTCGTCACGACTACAACTGTTATCGGGGAATAACTATACTTTGATGTAAACTGTTGGAAAGTTTCCTAATTCTCATTTTACAGAAAAAGGGCAAACCTAGAAATTTTCTATATTTTGCATTTTCGATTTAAGAACGAATTTTCTACACACGATCACAGGAACAACAAAGACTTCTGTTATAAAAAGAAGCTGGGATACTATATCACGTAAATCTGCAAAATATGAAGGGCCTGTCTACTGAGCATATCATTTGCAATGACAGGCCTCCAAAAGCAATTTCTGGCCAGATTAATACCTAAAGCGTAACGAAAACGTAGATACTGAAACGCAAGAAAAGCCCAAATTTGACGTAAGCGATGTTTTCCTGACAGCAAATAAAATAACTTTCTCCACGGAAGCCAAATGTATTTGGGTCATAGAATGAAGCAAAAATATCACCATGAGATTTCGATGACAATGGAAAAGTCTATCGTCAAAATCTTTAGAAACTCAAAAGTAGTAAATAAAAGTGACTTTCTCCAATATCCAAACTGCCTCTTACACCGCACTTCTAATTCTTGTTGTTCCCTCTCTGTTCGAGATTATTTTTTCAATTCTGGATCCCAGACTCGCCTATATTCCCAAATTATGAACAAGATTAAAAAAAGAAAATGCCTTATTCCTGAAATAATTAGGACACAAATTCCTGTTAATCACTGGCATTTCATTAACCTTACGCCTCTTTTTTTTCACATTACACTTTTCTGGCGCCGTCTATAAAATTTCACTTATTCTAGTCAAGCCTTTTAATGATTCGTCTCCCAGCAACGTTCAGCAAAACGCTTGCTAAGCATGGTGATCGTAGTACCTCCTTCGGACGTGCCTGCTGGACGTCTCATAATACATTCCACAACTTTTTTTTTATTATTATTATATTATTTTACTCCAGAAATTTTCCCTCACAGTTTGTTTTCCATTCTTGTAACTGATTCTCTTTCCCTCACTATGAAGACTGCTTCTGGGAATCATGCAGTGTTTGATATTCCTAATCAGTATAACGGAACATTTTTCTCGTCTTGGCATTACGTTTTTGCTTGTCAGATCTCACGCTGTGTACTCCTCTCGAAGCTTCCAAGATAATTGTTTCACCTGTACACCAACACTGCTTAACCACAAGGGTATTCCTCTTGCTAAACCCATCTCCTGTCATGAAATCCTCACCGTTGCCATTGGGATTTCTTAACACTTGGTTACTGGATGTTTGACAAAATATCCAGATATTTGTATATAAAAATATACAAATATCTGTGTGGTCAGAACATATTTCTAATGACTTTTTGCAGCAAACTTACACTTTTAATTTACAACTGTACTTTAATTACCTTTTCTAATTAGTTTCCAAGTTTAAAATTCATTTCCTTTAAATATAGCCATGGTGACCATTTATTTACCTTAAGCTATCAAAGGGAATGTTCAAGCCAATCTTGACCAGCTATTTGTATGTACATAACGTCGATGACTGTTTCGTTTTGGAAATATTTTTCCTTACAGTTTCGTTGGTATTTTAGATGATTCTGGTCTTTATTTCGTTTGCCAACCTCTTGCTTCTGTGTTCTCCTGCTTCCCTTCTAAAAATTAAACAAACTGCAGTATAGGCCAACGAACATTTATAATTCATAGATATGCAAGACTATATCTTGGTGATGTTAATGCAAATGCTTGGGCACTATCTTGCTTGATGAAAAGGTGAAAATATATTGACTTACGATAAACCTTTTGTTGAAATGCTATTAAGTAACTAATTCGTTATTGGCATAAAAAGAATTCGCACTGATGTAATGCAAGATTTAACTCTTTAAAGAAAATCGCTTTACTTTCTTTCATTCTTCAAAAAATCAGCTGAAAACGTTTATAGAATATCGAGTATAGAATTAAGGCCAAAAGCCAAGCGCTGGGACCTATGCGGTCATTCAGCGCTGAAAAGGATATAGACAGTAAGAATGTTTGCAAGGTGTAAAAGGACGAAAATCTCGCACTTGCAGTATCAATAAACTAATAGGAGAGGATGGAAAGCAAAAAGAAAGAGAGACATTGCGAACGGAGGTACAGTAACAGTCATGAAAGGGGCTGCAGCTGGGGGCCGAAGGGACGCTGCCGAAAACCCTTACAGACAGTCTTCAAACTAGAAACCCAAAAGGCTCTAAGGGAAAATCAGCCTGCATGGAAAGACAAATAGAAAAATGTGATGAGTAAATAAATATGGGGAATAAAAATGAAACCGACACATCATCTGAATACTGGAGACGTCAGCACAAAAAACTAAACCAAACTTTGATGACTGGCAAACAATGAACCTACATATGTGAATAGGCCCAGTAACATCAAGGACTAACTACGACAAACGAACACTGCTGGGAGTGAGTCTCCAACCATTATATCTCTTTTTTTATTAGTACGTGAGAACTAAAAGCCCGTTCACTTACGAAAACTCATTTCTACAAAAAATACTGCTTACTTGTTTCACTGATCACACTGCTACAAATATCGTGTGCCAGTGTTCAGAATTTCTCCCTTTTACACACACACACACACACACACATATATATATATATAATGTATATATATATATATATATATATATATATATACATATATATATATATACATATATATAATCACTTAACACACGATTACACGCAAACTCACGCACGCACACACACACAGACACACACACATTATATATCTATATATATAATATATATATATATATATAGATTATATATATATATATATATATATATATATATATATACCCCCTTTTGGGAACATTTAATATTTCGATCATAAAATCTTGTAAGAAGTCTCTCTCTGTGATAAAATGTCAAAATCAATAACTAGATCATAAAGTGTTTACTGATGCAAAATATAGTTTTCAAATATAGTCATTACTACTTGTAACAATGATAGGAACGGGTTCAATGAATTTCAAGGGACTCATTTGTCAACGTTCTCACTGTGTGGATTTCCAGGGTATTCTATATCCACAAAAAACTTCATTTCTTTTTTTGTTTTGATCACAGCAGACTATGTGGCTCACCCACCCCAGTGGCATCTACTGTTACTATAGTAGATTCACATCAACCGTGCATTTGATGTCTAGGCCAGTCCCTTACGACGCTCCTGATTGGCTGCTGATAAGCCAATCAGAGGGCTGGAAACTCTCAGTCTGTCTCGAGAGTTCACATCGGCAGGATCAATGTTCCACCTTTCCTGAGGGATACTTTTTAAAGACATATCCCTCAGGAGAGATGGAACATAGATTCTTCCCGTGTGAACTCTCGAGAGACTGAGAGTTTCCAGTCCTGTGACTGGCTTATCATCAGCCAATCAGGACCGTCGTAAGGGACTGGTCTAGACATCAAATGCACGGTTGATGTGAATCTACTATAGTACCAGAAACCTAAGGTCTACTTTAGGTTTTAATCAACTGTAGGTTCTTAAAGGACGGGGACATTTACAGTTTAATTAACTACGTAATCCGGCGGCCTCCCAGACTCGCAGGAACTGAACTGAAGTGAACTGAATATATGATTTGGCCAAAAGCCAAGCACTGGACCTATGAGGTCATTCAGCCCTGAACGAAAGTTAACAGTAAAGGTGCAACAGGAGGAAAACCTCGCAGTTGCAGTATGAATAAATTGTTAGGAGAGGGTGGGAAGTAAGATGGAAAAAAGAGAATATGAAAGGAGGTACTACAGTAAAAGGAACGAAAGGGGTCGCAGCTAGGGGCCATAGGTACGCTGTAATGAGCCTAAAGTAATGCCTACAGTGCACCGCATGAGGTGCACTGACGGCACTACCCCACTACGGAGCCCAGACTCGTGGGGTCTGTGGAGAGCGCTTCAAGCATTCAATAAAAGGAGGGACAAAGAATAAATAGAAAACACAGACATGATCAAGGCATTTAAGGCACCTGTGGAATTTTCCGACTTCTCTCTATTCCCGGGATCCTATGAAAAACTGCTAATCAAGACACAGGAATGTCGCTAGGAAGCATAAAAATCTATTACATACTTTCCTGGCAGACATCAACTCCAAAAACAAAAATGTCAGGAATTTCCGCATGAAGGAAAAAATGAAAACGTTTGAATTGATGCTATACTTTTCTATTGTTCTCTTTCCTGATGTTCTTTTTGTTCAAATTTTGCCTGAGGCTTCTTCCTCCAATTGCATACGATACGTGTATGGCATTTGCAAGGCTTCGGAACAACTTCTTCAAGTGGGGTAACTTTTTTCTTGGCACTCTGGAAAGTATCTTTGGAGCATTCTACTTCCTCCAGGGCAATTTGGAGTCTGTAGCATCTTGAAGGCTGCCAGCATCACAAACAGACGGCACAGTCATACTTTATATATATATATATATATATATATATATATATATATATATATATATATATATATATATATATATATATACACAAAGGCCCATTAAAACACTCTGGTTTAAAGCTAAGGACTATATTTCAGTGGACTAACTTCTTCCAACCCTATCACTCACTGCTTGATAAGGGCGGAAATTAGTGTTCACCGAAATATAGTCCGTAGCTTTAAACCAGTGTTTTAATGGGCCTTTTATACTTGAGACGTAATCTATTGTAACAGAAGAATTAATTTATTTACAAACGTATATGTGTGTATGTGTGTGTAGTGTGTGTGTGTGGTGTAGTCACCGTGTCAAAGGTGCCCTCCTAGACAACCCCGGCTCCCAAGAAAATAGAGTAAAGTATATCACCTATTATCTAATGACAAACGAGCATCTTAAAGATAGAGTAAACCCTTCAGAAAACACGGAAGAAGGAAATGAATTCCATTCTTTAAGTAAACTGAATGCAAGATTGACCAAACTACCGTATTTGTGGGATGTGGAAGCCTGACGAGGGCAACGAGGTCTGTGAGAAGAGGAGGCACTCAATCAATCAATAGATACTAAGTACGGAGGTTAAAGGCCTCACACATTAAACATTTATTTTCACAGAAGCAAGGTCCAATGGGCTGCTTCATCTAGTGGTCCCATCTAGCCTAAAGGCCGCCACTAACGTTCAGTTATACCTGCGCAGTTTGGCCTGCACATTGGGCCTGTGCAGGCAAAATTGAACCCAATAACGTTCAGTTAACTTCGCAAGTTAGCCGGTTTAGTTTTGCCTTCCCACGCCGACTGTGCAGGCACAAATCCGCAGGTATAACTGAACGTTAGTGGCGGCCATAAGCTCGAAGTTGCAGTCATATTGTCTCGTGCAAGAAGAGAGGTTGCAACTGTTGTTGAAAAAGGAAGCAGGATCATTTCAACGATTGGCAGCAGTCAGAAGAACAAGGCCACCGAACCGCGCCGTCCGAGGTTTACAGATCTATACTGAGGGGATGTGAGAGGTGACTAGTTCCCTGAACTGCACGTAATGTTATAAAATTAACCCATTCATTCACGCAATAAGAGCCTCTCTTGTTCTTAAAAGACTTGTTTCTTATAGTGTTCCGTTCCTAAAGCCTTACGTTTTTTCGTACTGGAAAAATTTTTGAGTAGGGAAGAAACTACAACAAACCATTGGAGTGTGGTGCAAGTGTTAACGGGTCACAATGAGGCTCAAAAGGCACCTGAGAAACCAAGCATTTGATGCTGGGTAATGACCGGTATGTAACTATAAACACTACTCAAACTGGCAGCACACAACTATAAAATTAGAAGCGAGCGGTAACGAGCCACTTGAGACCTGGGAGAAATTGGAAAGGGAAAGTTGAGATGATAAAAAACCACCGCTAATTAAGGGTGAGAGGTGTTTGCGATAAAAGCGAACGAAATGAACCCTCGCGGAAATCCCACGCAATAGGCGCTGGTAACAATAGCGCCCTTCTTCGTGATAATCATAGAAGGTAATTAGTCGGATGTATAAGTGATGTTCATGATTTCTGGAAGGGGATTTGACGTCATGGAACAGTTGAATTTTCTATTAACTTAAGAGCATTGATTAGCACAATTAGAACCTCATTTTACGAAGTTAGCAGTGAATGATCCTCAGAAAAGACGAGATGGAAAAAAAGGTTAAAAAGGGCAATCTTCTCTTTGCCGGGAAGAAGCCTAAACGATACGAATCCTGAAATGAAAAACAGCCTGAAAAAGCATCCATTTTCCCGTTTGACATTCGATCCGCCACTTTTACTTTTATGTGGTTTTTACCAGCGGTCCTTTCACTGTCAATGTTTTGAAACTACATTTTGTTCGTTATCTCTCTCACCTATCAACTTTACTTTGTTCTTGTTTTTTAAGGCAATATATACAGCAACCTTTACTAGTAAAGGTTATTATTTTTCTTGGCATTTTCGCAGCACAAAAGAAAATTGTATCGTATAATCCATTTCAAAGATATACAGGATATGGTGGATATCTCTTGCGACTATTAATTTTTAGTATAATTTAGGGTGCTAAAATTGAGGCAACGCCCTTATCTAGTATAGGTAGCTACATCTTGCAACAGGCCACTGCAGCCAGGTGCGATCACCAACAGATTAGTTCAACTCAACTGTAACCCTGAGGAGGACGATCAAGAAAATAACCAGCCTTTATTCAATTAGTTTGGTTAAAGCTTAAATGAAGATCTGTTAGAATACCATGTAGCCTAATGGTATAGCTCCACACATAAATTAGGCAATTAGATATTATTATGGGTAATGCTAACCATTTATGAACGGGCAGTTTGGTGTCATTAAACGTTCAGATTTGTCAGCAATAACATCTGACTTTTTCCATTACATCATAAGAGGTAGCGAGTAGGAGGCAGATTCAAGCCATTCTAATTTATTGACACAAAGTCCCTAACAGGTCAAGAACTCTTGAGAGCGGTAAAGTACCTTTTGCCATTAGGGAAAACAAGGCAATGTCTATATACACTCAGATGTGTTTTCTCACACCTGAAAAACGGAGAACAATTCTATACAAATTATAAAGAGATTTCAAATACTTACGGTTGGAAAGCTTGCAGCATGTGACATACGTTAATAATTGCAGTGCTAACAATGACATAAAGTAGAGTCTGGAAAATGTGTAAAAGATCCCTTGGATCTGCGTTTCTTGGGAAATATCAATGAGTCACCTAGGTACTACACCTGTTTTCAAGTGAGGATGGTCAGAGGGATCCCGGCGACTGGTCGGGACTTCAAAAGTCATCAGCCTATTACTACGAAGCAGTTACCAACGGCTAAATTAATTTCTGACTCAAAGGATTCTCGTTGCCTACGCTTATTCAAGATTTTTTTCTGTTTATTTTACCATCTACATACTGTAGAAACTACTAAGTTTCTTTTTTCCCAGATTATTACCAAATCATAATAGCAGTAGTAACCTGTAAACCTCTGGATTACCAAACACCTTTAGAGTGTGCCCATCACTACGACCTCTGAACCCAAGTGAAGAAACCACTAGAAAAACAACAACTCCCATCGGAGCATACGTACCCATGTACGAAAGTCTCAGCTGAGGTAAGGTAATAATGATCCCATCCTAAACATACATATACACATCAATACATATATATATATATAATAGTATATATATATATATAGATCAATAATTAATATAATATATACATATATCATATATATATATATACATATATTATATATACTATATATATA
>NC_087202.1:90074494-90129494 GCF_015104395.2 Macrobrachium nipponense | reverse complement strand
CCCTGACTGCTCTCTCCAATATCCCATAAGCGCCATCCCACTTGGCCGTTCAGTGATAACGGTTATTTTGAAAATGCACCTCATTGACAAACGTAGCCTTAAAATGCATATGCTGGTAGAATATTTTCCGCTCGGAATTACTTATTCTTTCATTTCTCAAAATATCTGAATAAACTCGTGTTACACCGTATATACTATGTATGTATGTATGTATGTATGTATGTGTGTGTATATATATATATATATATATATATATACACATATACATTTACATATATACAATGAGTTTGTCTATGAATTACTATTAATCTTTTCCTTCTCCTCTAATCTGATTTTCATTTAATCACAGACAAAAACATCCTATTGATAAGTATATGTATGCAAATATTAAGCTGTTTATCATCGAGCTGACATTTAGGTCCCTAAATGACCAAATCACATTAATAGACACAAACTAATTTTGCTACAACTCACAAATTCTTTTAATCTCTATATCTGTCACATTTTAGTACCTCACTCAGTCCATCAAATTCATCTTAGCTACATAATCATACTCATCTTTTAATCTTCACTCGCTCTGTGCCTCCTCGCATACACCAAAGTTTTATTTCGTTCCTTGCCTTTTACCGAGCTCCTGCTAACGTCCTTCCTTCCTCCTTCACTTCTTCCCTCGTCATACCATCATCCTGCGCTCATCAACAATTTCACATGTCATTATCAAGACTAACATATGCTGCTTTATTTCCCCTCCTTCTAAGAGCTCTTGTGCAGAAAAACAATTTATAAGATAATGGTGTAGTTGCAAGTTGCCCTGACCTGGATTCTCCTGACCCTGGGGCAAATGGGGAGGGTCACGTGACCACATAAAGCAAGCAAATCCCTCCCGATGTTTCATTCTCTCCACAAATCCCCTGATCTCCCACCGTCCCTTAGACACGTCGCCCATCACCTGCTCTGCTGAGATGCACACTTCGTAAATCACTCGGCGGAAGGGACATTCTTCGGAGAAGCAAAAAATAACCATGAAAATACACAGGATAGTTCTTCAAACACTGTTTATTTACACAGTATATAACTCATTTCACGCTGCTGAATCGTGAAATTTATTTGTGAAGCATAAGATCACAAATACACTTTTTCTGGTCACATTATTTAGGAAAGACTTAAATAGTCGTAGAACGAGAAAACAACAGTTACAGGAACTTTCATTTCTACAAAATCAGAAGCATTATCGGAGTCACCACGAATGGTTGGAAAATCAGGCCAACTGCGCCACACTCGTCTCCGAAGGTGTGGTGATAAGACCTGGCAAAAGTCGTTTGATAAACCAATGGATTGGAATATAACATTTAGGGTAAAGTCAAATCGCTGGGACCGATGAGGTCATTCGGCGCTGCAAATAATGTTGAAACGATCGTTAGGAGAGGTTGAAGAGTATGATGGAAGGAATGGAATATAAAAGGAGGTGTAATAAAAGGGCTGGAAAGGACTGCAACTAGTGGCTGAAGGGACGCAGCAAAGAAGAAATAATGCCTCCAGTGCACCGACGCAGCACTAACCCCTTACAAAGGATGAAACAGACAATGGATCATAATGGGAATTACACGGAAAAATGTGAGTGCACACTGGGAGTTAAGATTATTTCAGCTATATAACGATAGTGTGCAAAACAAAACAATATGTTCGTATTTAAGGTAATTCAATAGATTCCGACAATTCACGTACAAACAACCCACGCACACCTTCATACAATATAGACACACACATACACATACATACTCTCTCGCGCTCCTCTCTCTTCTCTCTCTACATACTACATACATCTCTCTCTCTCCCCTCTCTCTCTCTCTACATACATACATACATACATATACATATATATATATATATATATATATATATATATATATATATATATATATATAAAATAGGAGGAGCCACGGCTAAACATACACATCCTCAAGGAACAAGGGAAACGAGGACCTCCATTCAAGGGGTACACGTAGTTTTTGTGAATTAATTCGAAAAATGTATAATCCTCTTTTTCTAAATGTCCGTATACAGACTTTCTGAAGAAAATACTATAAAACTGTAGAAAGCCAAGTTAGATGTAAAATTTCCCCAGTTTTGTCAACTTAACAACGTTGTTCCCAATTGTGTGAAGTTTAAGGTGTACAAGACGTCATTATTCTGATAGATTGATTGATTTATAGGTTTTAGGTATAATGTAAAGCACTAGGGGAACTAAGGCCATTCACCGCTGAAACGGAAATTGACAGTGAAAATGGTTGAAAGGTGTAACAGGGGGAAAACCTCGCAGTTGCACCATTAATCAATTGTTAGGAAAGAGTGGAAAGTAAGATGAAAGAAAGAGAATATGAATGGAGGTACAGTAAAAGGAATGAAAGTAGTTGCAGCTAGGGGCCGATGGGACGCTGCAAAAAAAACCTTAAGTAATGCTTACATTGCATCGCATGAGGTGCATTGACGACACTACCCCCCTATGGGGGCGTCTTTATACTGCTCACAGAATTATGCAGAAGCTACGAAACAGCTTCTAGAAATGGAATTTTCATGTAAGGATAAACATTCTATTAATCCTTGTAAACTATCTTTAACTCATTGTCTATGTTTGATAGGATCATTTTTGTACGTTTATTTAACCCCAACATTCGTAGATTTGCTAACGAGACGATTTGTAGGCACAACAGAAAACTTGATTCACTCTGCATTTCGGTTCCTACATTTCGACAAAATGACGATACAGTATTTCATTTTTCTAATAGGCATTTATCTCAGAGGGAGCAGTTTCTTTTTATCTCTAGGCTTCAATTTTTGATTACCTAATTAAAAAACAAATTTGTGCAACTCTTTCCTGGCTATGGGGTCAATATTCCACCGACTCAAGTCCCTTCCTTTTAACACTGGCCTGAATTCATTGCAGGCTCAGTTGTCATCACTATCTCATTTTCTAACATTAGGACACCAGGTGGATACCGTTTTTTAATCAATTTGATGAAGATATTTTTTTAAAGAATCTTTCTAAGGATAATAGTATCATTTTCGTAAAACCTGACAAAGGTAGAGAGACAGTGATCCTCAACAGAGACGATTATTTGAACAAAATGGAAATAATTCTAAATGAAGAAACCAAATTTCAGAAAATAGGTTTTTTGTTAGT
The DNA here is from genome assembly GCF_015104395.2 of Macrobrachium nipponense. Lineage (NCBI taxonomy): Eukaryota > Metazoa > Arthropoda > Malacostraca > Decapoda > Palaemonidae > Macrobrachium > Macrobrachium nipponense. The sequence continues at coordinate 90,126,313 of NC_087202.1, read as the reverse complement.
TTGTTTGTATGGTGCTTTTGCGTTGCATGGAACCAGTGGTTATTCAGGAACAGGACCAACGGCTTTACGTGACTTCCGAACCAAGTTGAGAGTGAACTTCTATCACCGGAAATACACATCTCTCACACCTCAATGGAATGCCAGAGAATGGAACTCGCGGCCACCGAGGTGGTACACCAATTCAGAAAGTAGGTTTGCCAGATCTTCAGTATAATATTGAATGTGAAGACAAAGTCTTACAAGTTCTTACACTCTCCTAATGAAACGGGAAAAGATCATCGACGACCAGATCTTCCAGGATTTTTTTGTTACCGGTTCCATCTACGGTAGTTTGTCTGGACTTCATAAAGTTCACAAGGAAGGAGTTCCCTTACGTCCGATATTACCTTCAGTCAATACTCCCAACTATGGTTTAGCTAGGTTTCTGGTCCCATTAGAACCCTTCACAAAAAATGAGTACTCTCTTCCCAACTCTCATAAGTTTCAGGAACAAATTCTATTACAGGACTGATTTGTTTATGGTTAGTTTGGATGTAATATCATTGTTCACTAACGTCCTTGTGGGGGAGACAATGGAAATGATTTTAGATAAGATCTTTATTGATGACACAAGGCTCCATAATTATACTAGAGGTCATTTTAAACAAATGTTAGAACTGTCCGTGTTGGACACGGCTTTTATTTTTAATAATGATAATGGTAGCGTTAACAAACAGGTCGAGGAGATGGCAATGGGTTCCCCACTTGGTCCCTCCTTAGCTCATATTTTCATGCGCTCCCTGGAAGGGCGCCTCATGGAGGACTGTCTCCTTGGTTTTTTTTTTCCCTTTGTTTTATCGGAAATATGTCGACGGTACCTTCGCTTATTCCGACATGAACACAACGTCGAATCTTTTTTGCAGTTCGTCAACGAACTCACCCTAATATCAAATTCAGTTCGGAGAAACAAACAGATAATAACGTTCCCTTTCTTGATATAATGATATCCAGGGATATCAGTGACTTTGGTACTAGGTACGAATTTTATAGCTCCTGATTTTTTAACTTTAAATTAAATTCTGTTTCTACTCTCCTCCACACGGCAATTTCTCATACATCCAATTGGTCCTTATTTCATGAAGAAATAATTTTTTTCTTAGCCAGATATTTCAAACAAAATTAGTATCTAGTTAATCTTTTTTACAAACAACTTACAGAAATGTGGAGTAAGCGAGTTTCCTTGCCAGCGCTGACTGCACCAAAAATGACCATTTTCGCAAGAACTGCATTCAGAAAAAAGTTTCCTGATTTAAATGTGAAATGAATACCACGGACTCCTCTAACCATTGGTTCATTTTCGACAGTCAAGGATCGTCTCAGCCCCCGCTTCGCATCCAATATTGTATATAAATACACCTGTCCGTGATGTAATCACGGAACATACGTGGGATGTACGTGGAGGTTGTTGAGGGCACGAACTGACTCTTTTAGGCTTAAGCTACCCTACAGGTTGCAAGTTATCGAATCCAGAGGCCTCTAACATCAGAAACCAAGTTGTACGATGCAAAACCAACACCAGAAATGAAGATTTTTCAATAGTAGGTCGGGTATCCAACCATCACGACCTAACTATCCAAAAGTCTATTATCATAAAGGGAAGTGTTCCCTCGTTAAATACTCAATTGTCGTCAACTCAGTTATATGTTGCCTAGTTTTTCCCCTTTTGCATAGCTTCTGCTTTCTCTGAGTATTACTCTTTCACTTCGCTTGGTGAGTCTGTCTGTGTTCCCTTGGTCTATATTTTTTTGTGGTCGCCCCAGCACTTCTCTTCTTTCTCTCTCTCTCTCTCTCTTGTTTGAAGCTTATTTCTATTCCTATTTTTAATGCTGTATTGCCAGTTCTGTGAATTTTTATTTTATTTATCTATTTATTTTAGTTTTTGAATATCATGATTCTATCTGTAGTGCTAATTATTTTATTTTTTAGCCCTGAAAATGTGACTGTGTCATGAAACGTCGGCAATAAATTTGTAAGAAGGGAGGTCTCCGTTTCCCTTGTTCCTTGAGGATATATATATATATATATATATATATATATATATATATATATATATATATATATATATATATATATATATATATATGTAGAGAGAGAGAGAGAGAGAGAGAGAGAGTGTGTAAACATTTCGAATATTTACAAATATTGAAGAAAAAACATCCATGAGACCGAAGATAAAAGGTATATTGCAGTACGGTAGAGAGTTAGGAATTTTCTTTGCATCTTTTGATTTGAATTCATTGTTCCATTTTGCTTTGTTTTTGTAGCGCAGCATCGAAAAACATTCCATCCATTCGTGGTGACTCCGGTATTGGTTGTTCTTTTGCAGAGATATAAGTTCCTATACCTGTTGCCTTCTTTTTCTAAGACTATTTTATATCTTTCCTAATAATGTGACCAGGAAAATTATATTTGTGACCTTATGCTTCACAAATAACTTTGTCATGATTCAATACCGTGAAATGAAATGTGTAAATGAGTTTAATACGTCTGTAAATGATATGGAAATTCACGAATGTTAACTATTATGGCTAAAGGAAGCACCATTCTACTCTCCGTAACAAACTCTCCGTTTTACGTTTAATACTACAAAGATTATCCGTGAAAAAACTTCTATAAAGTCTTTCAGAAATATAATGGAAGCAAATAATATCTTTCTGTAACAATTTAAAAAAAACGGCACCCCTTTCTAGGGAACATCAATTGATTCATGTAATACTGTCGATAGAAAGCATTTACAAAAATATCAGTTTCCATGGAAAAATATGAAAATCATCGAATATTCTCTGTAGCTTTTAAAAGGGGGGGAAAAAACATTCCACATTCTTGAAACGAGGAATATTATCGTACAATCCTCCGTCCAATTTACGAGAAAATACGCAAATCAAAAGCTGATGGAAACGGCAGATAATTCAAGAGGCAGGAAGCGGCTGACTGAGCCTTTTCCAGGAGCGGCAGAGGTCGCACACAAAGAAATTGAGGAAAAGTACGCCCACAAATGACTTTACCATGACACTGCTTTGCCATTTGCCAGGCTGGAAAAACACATAACTTGCCAGCAGACATAAACTCAGAGGGACGGGGAAAACAAAAGGTTTGTTATTTCTGGGAAGCTTTTTCCCGCTCGTCTACTAAAGAAGCTGGTTTGCGGTTTCAATGCGAGCGAATGTGGCACCTTTTGCATTACTGTACTTTTGATTTACTTTATATTCAAATTACTTATTGATGTTTATTGCACGAATGACTTAGAGAAGTACAAATATGTATCAAACAAAAAAAATATACATACAAATTACCATAACATCCATAAATTATTATATATAATATACTAGATATATATATAATATATATTATAAATATATATATATATAATCACATTACCGTTGATTCATATACATATATCGAATACAAATGTCCTTTAATATCTAATTCGCTCTACCTCGGAATTAATATATATTCATATATGCTTAACCGAGGGGGAATTTATTAAGCGATAATAGAATTGGCGATCGACAGGCGCGAACCAGCGATCGCCAATTCTATTATCGCTTAATAAAATTCCCCCTCGGTTAAGGATATATGAAAATATATTAATTCCGAGGTAGAGCGAATTGGATATCAAAGGACATTTGTAGTTCGATATATATATATATATATATATTATATTATATATATATATCTATATATATATATATATATATATATATATATATATATATATATATATATATATATATATATCAGGATATGGCATGAAGTCTAATCGCACTATTTTCTTTTTTGCTTAAAGGTAAGCCTGCACGATGGCTAACACCCCTATGAGAGTCGATGCGCACCATAAGTAGGCGTTTAGAACATCCCACATAAGTCCCAAATTTCATTTTGAGCAATTAAAGAATTTTTAGACAATATTTTTAATCCAAAAACTGTAGTCTGCACCGTTCCCAAGAAGATAGTATATGTTCCACTACCATTTACTAATAATTCAGGCCCACTAAAACGTAAATTATTGTCACTCTTGAGCCATCTATACCCTGATGTTGAGTTCAGATTTATTTTTAATAACCCTCTTACAATTGGAAGACTGTTTCACTTTTTTAAAGACACCCTGCCGGAGTTGATGCGTACCTGCACTGTTTATAAGTTTAATTGCCCAAAATGTAATTTTGGGACTTATGTGGGATGTTCTAAACGCCTACTTAAGGTGCGCATCGACTCTCATAGGGGTGTTAGCCATCGTACAGGCTTACCTTTAAGCAAAAAAGAAAATAGTGCAATTAGACTTCATGCCATATCCTGTCACCATCACATACAGTACAGCGATTTTGAAATACTTGGACAAACAAAAAACAGCCATTCACTTCCCTTTTTAGAGTCCCTCCATATTAAACAACAATCTCCAACACTCAATAACCAAACCACCTCTGTTTCGTTGCATAATTTGCTTGTTTGTTAGTTTGTTTTTTTTCTCCCTCCTTCTCTCTCTCTCTCTCTTTTACCCACACCACTTCTGCCCATTTCATTCGCAGTTTTCCAACTCTCCCAGTTGTCATTTAACTACGACATGAACAGTAGGTTCTCCAATATCTTGTACTACAGTATCATTGTTTTATTTATTTTGCTCTGAATATTCATGTTTTTATTATTTGCTCTCAGTATATTTATGCGTTGTACGTAATCTCTCTTAACTTGTCATTGCTATTTTATGATTTGCAGTTAACTTAGCTTTTATGTTCCTTTTTTTACTTTGTGTTGTGTATTTTATGTTCCTTTTTTACTTTGTGTCATGTATTTTAAAGTATTGTAATGTTTTTAGATATAGTTAATCAGTATAATTCTTACTGTTTCTCTTTTTTGTATCGTTTTATAGATGTGACCCTGATGATGGGAAAAGCAATGTATTCCCGAAAGCTCGGCTGTGCCCTTGTTTTATTTTAAGGAAATAATAATGTCTGGAATAATACCACGTCTTCTGGCTATCCTGTTCCTCCTTAAATTGAAGTTTTCTAGAAACGACAACATACCCAGTTATATATATATATATATATATATAATATATATATATATATATATATATATATATATATATATATATATTATATGTATGTATATATATATGTGTGCGTGTTTGTATGGTTGGTATATATATATATATATATATATATATATATATATATATATATATATATGTATGTATGTATGTATGTGTGCGTGTATGTATGGCTGCATGGCTGTATGGGTGTGTAAGTAGATTATTATTTTTTTGTTTGATACATATTTGTACTTCTCTAAGTCATTCGTGCAATAAACATCAATAAGTAATTTGAATATAAAGTAAATCAAAAGTACAGTAATGCAAGAGGCGCCACATTTGCTCGCATTGAAACCGCAAACCAGCTTCTTTAGTAGACGAGAGGGAAAAAGCTTCCCAGAAATAACAAACCTTTTGTTTTGTTGGGTTGAATAAAGAATTTAGGCCTAAGGCCAAGCACTGGGACCTATGAGGTCATTCAGAGCTGAAATGGAAATTGACAGTAAAATATCTGAAAAGGTGTAACAGGAGGAAAACCTTGCAGTTGCACTATGGAGCAATTGTTAAGAGATGAAGATGAAGAAAGAGAATATGAAAGGAGGTACAGTAAAATAGAATAGTAAGATGAAGAAAGGGAATAGTAAGATGAAGACAGAGAATATGAAAATAGAATAGTAAGATGAAGAAAGGAAATAGTAAGATGAAGACAGAGAATTAGTAAGATGAAGAAAGAGAATATGAAAGGAGGTACAGTAAATGGAACGAAGGTGGTTGTAGCTAGGGGCCGAAGGTACGCTGCAAAGAACCATAAGTAATGCCTACAGCGTACCACATGAGGTCCACTGACGGCACTACTCCCCGGGGACGGGTATATATGTTTTGTGTATAGTAGTGTATGTGTGCGCGTGCGAGCACGCGATAAACTTAAATTTTATGCTTTTACTTCCCCTGGCCTGTATGTGAAATTTTGAACTATAGGTATTTCGCACATATACATATGTATACATATATATAGGTTCATCCGAATGCCCCTAATTATCTATTAGAATCACTATCCTTTTTATTTTAAGAGATTATTACTAATACGCTTATTTATTTTTCAAGCAATAAATGGCTTCTTGGTATCAATACCAGAATATATATTTCCTTAAGATTTGTCTGTAGAGTATAAATACAAATATATATATATATATATATATATATATATATATATATATATATACTATATATATATATATATATATTATATAATGAATTCGTAGCGTTAATATCAAATTCACTGGAAAGGGTTATCGTCTAATCCCACGTAATTGGACTAATCTCCTCATTATAATCATTAAATGTTAGAACCAATAAAAGCTTCCGAACTTTTGTAACTGCAAATAATATCATAATTAATTTTTGGTTGATTACACGCTCAATTCTGAGCTTTTGTTTCTCTTTGGCAGGGAGCCTATTTTGGTCATTTGCATAAAACGATACCATGCCAGCTCGTAAGTGCACGAACATATGTACATGCTCACACATAAACGCATACACATGAGTGTAAAGTGTCATACTATAGTAGATTCACATCAACCGTGCATTTGATGTCTAGGCCAGTCCCTTACGACGCTCCTGATTGGCTGTTGATAAGCCAATCACAGGGCTGGGAACTCTCATTCTCTCGAGAGAGTTCACATAGCCAGGATGCATGTTCCATCTCTCATGAGGGATACGGCTTTTAAAAGATGTGAATCTACTATAGTATCAAAATACATAGTCTTAAATAAAACTAACCCCCAGGTCAAACCTCTCTAATAAGTGCAAGCAAAAGTAAAACTTCATCGGCTCACAATCGTCGCCATCTTCCCAGCTTCTGTTGCAAGTGTGGCAGCCAAAAGTATTCTTGCACTGACAGTCCCAAGACAATGTTTATGATTAGGAAGTACAAGCTCCGGAATATTCTAATAGAGGGAGCCACAGAAAGTTCCTAAACCTGTAGTTTTCACAAATAACGTAATTGACTTTTTAACTCTGAATTCTATTCTTTGTTCAGACACAACCACGCACGCACACACACCACACACTCCGTGTGTGGATATATATATGTATATAATAATATATATATTACATTATAATATATATATATATTATTATATACATATATATATATATAATTAATATTATATATATCCATTATATGTGAACAAATTTTTCTGAGCATTTGTAAAAGAATAGCAAGACCCCATTTAAAGATGGTATGCAACCGAGATTTTCTTCACTAAACTGCAATATTTCAAGGACTTACTGTCCCCATTGACTGGTAGCCGAAATACACACACACACATACAGACACACACACACACACACATATATATATATATATATATATATATATTTATATATATAGTATATGTGAGTGTCTGTTTGTGAGCATATATATATATATATATATATATATATATATATATATATATATATACTATATATATATATATATATATATATATATACATATATATATATATGCATGTATGTATGCTATGTACGTATATCTAGCTTCTTTATTTTCAATAGGTATTCTGGTATGAGGCGTTTTCATAAGTAGGGTGGTTTCGGAGCAAGCAACGCCAACAATCACTATTAGCTTTGCCCTCAAAAAAGCGTATCCATTACCACTGGAATGGACACAAGATAAAAACTTACGACAGTTATTCTGGTTTATGGTTGATCGCGCAGTCTTTCCTTGGAAAACAATTACAACCCTGTCACATTTCACCTTTTATTGACATTTCTGACTTATAACTTTGCAGTTACTGTTTATGTTCCCCATGGCATTCAAGTCTGAGAGAGGTGTTCAATCGAGGTAATGTCAAGAGGAAAAAAAGAATTATTTTCTTTTCAGTTTTGTCTTTTCCGAAAAACATTCAATTGGTAATCACGACTGCATTTTTGGACACGCAAATCAGAAGATATTCCTATACAGCAAATGTAAAGGATTTTAACAAAAGACATTAGGTTTCCACAAAATAAAACCCATGATTAATATTATATGGAATGTAAATAAAAATTATAATGCTATTTATTATGCATATGCATTTAAGTTAATGATACAATTATGCTATTACAAGGAATTAAACATTCTAAGAAATTGATCAGTCCTTACAAACATTATTATTAACCCTACATATCTTTGAAGTTTCCAGAATATCAACCACGTATCGATGTTGGAAGATAAAATAATTCTGTAAACATTACCACAGAATTGAAACCAAGCTTCAAGAGGAAACACCCATACACCACAAATAATCTTAAACTGCAGTCGAGAGAAAACGCAGAAACAGCTTGATACATAAAACTCTGAACATTCTCCAGGACGATACGTTGTACAAAATTTAGTACGTGTCCACATCCAGTTTCTCCCCCAATAGTTTGCACACACTCACACAAACCATCTATATATATATATATATATATATTATATATATATATATATATGTGTGTGTGTGTGTGTGTGTGTGTGTGTGTGTGTGTGTGTGTGTGTGTGTGTGTGTGTGTGATGTTCAGTGCTGGAAAATGTGTTTACTCAGGTGATTAGTGGTGACACATCAGCGTGCAGGTAATTAAGAGTCCATTAGCCTAAGGTGGGGTTAGGTCGCCTACCAACAGGCCATGAGAACGGGCATGCGTCCACATTCCTCCATGGAACATTCTAGAAGGAATTGCTCGTGAAATAATATCTTATTCTGCTGGGAGATGTGACATCGCAGGGACGTTTGAATTCGAACTGTCGCCTGAATGGTGAGTCTTGAAGATAGACATTGATCGCACCATTTTCTATTTTTATTCTGTATCACTGATTGGATTATTTTTATCTTGTGCCATTTTTTAATTCTCGTGCATTTTCATGTTGTGAAAATAAAATGTGCCCAGGACTCATAGGAGATATTTCTCTTTCTGCAGATGTTTCACATCTATGGGCATGAATTACACATGTGTGCCATGTAAGACAAATATGGATGCATGTATGAACTTAGTAGAATGTGGCTGTTGTGGAAATGTAGCCAACTGAGACTGGCAGTACGATGGACTTAAAAATGAGGGGACTTTAGTAGTGACAGAGTAGAGACGGTTCATGGTCTCGTTATTGTTTTAATGGTGTCATAGTTTTGGGAAGTCGTTTATTTGCTTTTATCTTTAGATCAATTTCTGTCAATATGACAGGTTGCCATAATAAAGCTGCTTGAGTCCGTTTTATTTTGTGGAATAAACTATTTTTGCCAGAGAAGTTTGGTCAAGGCGACTCGAGGAAGGAGACGCTTACCAATGGAATCTCGGGGGCAAGTGAAAACCTTGGTGGAATAATTAGTTACCCTGTTTCACTGGTGGGGTGAGGGGCGGGGGGGAGATTGCACACACACACACACACACACACACACACACACACACACACATATATATATATATATATATATATATATATATATATATATATATATTACTCGTATTAGGCTCCAGTAAGCCGGGATGGTTTAAATAACAGATATTTTAATTTACAAAGTACGAGCTATTCCCGAGACATACAGTCTTCTTCACGTACGAGTAATATAAATATCATATACACGACTATTTTGTGATATACTATATATATATATATATATATATATATATATATATATATATATATATATATATATATATGCACATATATATATGTGTATATGATACACATATATAAAAACTTTATATATATTACATATATATGGTCTATACAGAAGATTATAAAATTATATATATATGTATATATATATATGTATATATATATATATATATATATATATATATATATATATATTATATACATATATATATTACGTTCCAAGATATGGTGGTTACTGGTAACTAGAACAATACAAGACTGTTGGAGGAGGAAGTACATCTCAGGTGGTCCTTAAAATATATTTATTGCGACGTTTCAAAACACAAAGGTTTCATCTTCACGCTATAAAGGCACAAAACAATAGTCAACATTAAAAGCGCTAAAATACATATACAAGACAATAAATTATAACAAAATTAAAACTAGTTGCAGCAGAACCAACCATCAAGAGAGAAAGGAAGGACGGAAGTCAGAAGGAAAGAACCAGAAAAGACAAGAGACAACAGATCACGTAAGGTAAAGAGTTGTCGAGGAAGACTGCTCAGTGTTCAATTGAGGAACAAGCTGTTTAATAAACAAGGACTCCTGTATTGTCAATAGTTTACCATTCGGTGCCCGTCCCAATATTTCAAAATCTTTGTATTGTATATTATGTTTGCATTTATTGGCGTGTTGTCTGATGCTGGAAAATTCAGGATTAGCAATTTTGTTACCAGTTAGATAGCTTACGCCCTTATGGCAATCAATTCTGACCCTTAGTAACCTCCATGTGGATCCCACGTAGGTCCCTAGATTACATCTAGGACAATTAAACTTGTACACAACACATGAGGTCACCAAAGGGTCAAGTTTATCCTTGAATTTAAACAAACTACCTAAACTAAGTGGATTTGTCGGAATGACATTAAATTTAATTGCTGGTATATAATTAAATATGAGTTTTCTTAGTGCATCGTAGAAATTTTTGTCATGGATTAAAAGGTACATTTGCATAAAATGGAAGCTTAAGCACAGTAGGTAAGGAGACTTACCTACTAAGGGTCGGAACTATTGGCAATTCTTGTATATGTATTATAGCAATTTTAATGTTAATTTCATCGTTTTCTGCCTTTAGAGATTGAAAATGAAACCTTTGTGTTTTGAAACGTCGCAATAAAAAATATACTAAGGACCACCTGAGATGTACCTCCTCCTTCAACAGTCTTCTATATATAAATATAGATCTATATATATATATATATATATATATATGATATATATTTATACATACATACATACATACATACATATATACATTACACTACATACATACATAATTATATATATATTATATTAATAGAGATAATAATATATACATATAATATATAGATATATATAATCTATATCTAGATATAATATTACATATATATATAATTTAGGATATATATCATACATACATACATACATATATAATATATAAATATACAAATATATATATATATAGATATCTATAGATATATATATATATATATATATATATATATATATATATCTATATATATATATATATATATATATATATATATATACATAATTCGGATATATAATATATGAGGTGCATGTGTTTATGAATTTGTCGGCGTGGACTAGGTAAAGGCAAGACAATATGATACACAGCTCTATATAATAATTTGATTCTCATCAGAACATCTTAGGTTTTATAAACTCACAAAAATTTAGATATATATATTCTGAATCATAAAAGCTTTTAGAATCGGTTTTCTGTGTTGTTTGCTAAGTAAAACACCGGAAGGTAGAGTGAACGCTTTGTTTTTCTATATTCGTTTCCGAATAAAACTCAGAAAAAATAAAAGCTGTTCTCGAATTGCCTCTCTGGAGTTTGAGCTCTGGTGCTACCAAATAAAACTTGTACGCATTTTATTTTCAAACATTTTGTTTGTAACAGCTCTTCCACCAAAAAGCGTATAATCCTGGATAGAAGAGGAGAGTGGACTCGGAGCTATTTATAGCACGAATATTCTAACTTCATCAGAAACGATTACAGTTTATTTCTCTCATTATGAAATAAAATGTCCGTTAAGTTCAAAGCTTCGTATGCTCTTTAATCATTCTGAACTTAATTAGTTTATATTGAGGCCACGTGGAGCATTCTACGAAATAACATACTGTGATAACATTTTTAACTACAGGTTTTAAAGGTTAATCTAATAGCCTAAAGACTTTTGCCGAGTAGCGAGAAAAATGTCTGATTTCTTATGAAATATGGTTTCCATAAAAAGATAATGCTTTATGTCGAGGTCCAGCTAATGTTATATATGTATAGGGATCGCTCAACGAGTCTTGAAACTCACCCAGACCCATTATCGCTCACACAAGACTCCAAGGGTCTGTTACAATTCTGCAGAATGGTCAGTGATTACAAGTCTTTATCGCAGAGGTGAATCGTAAGTTAGAAGACGTAAACTGGAGAGTGACTAGTTTGGTTAAGTTTGTTAGTAGAAGAACAGAAACAACTACTGGACCGTCGCATCCAAAGGAATACGTTGCATGAGGGATTTTACGCTAACGTTTGAAAAGAAGCGGGACATCATTTTCTCTGGGTTGCAATTACCATGAATGCAAATCTGCGAAAATGATGGCTAACTGTAATTCAGAGAAAATTATGGCTAACTACAAATCATAAAAACTGATGGCTAACTGCAAATCAGAAAAAAATTATAGCTAACTGCAAATCAGAGAAACTGATGGTTAACTGCAAATCAGAAAAAAATTATGGCTAATTGCAAATCAGAGAAAATGATGGCTAACTGCAAATCAGGAAAAATTATGGCTAACTGCAAATCAGAGAAAATGATGGCTAACTGTAAGTCAGAGAAAATGATGGCTAACTGCAAATCAGCGAAAATGATGGCTAACTACAAACCAGAGAAAATGATGGCTAACTGCAAATTAGAGAAAATGATGGCTAACTGCAAATTAGAGAAAATGATGGCTAACTGCAAATCAGAGAAAATGATGGCTAACTACAAACCAGAGAAAATGATGGCTAACTGCAAATTAGAGAAAATGATGGCTAACTGCAAATCAGAGAAAATGATGGGTAACTGCAAATCAGAGAAAATGATGGCTAACTGTAAATCAGAGAAAATGATGGCTAACTGTAAATCATATAAATGATGACTAACTTTAAATCAGATAAAATGATAGGCTAACTGCAAATCAGAGAAAATGATGGCTAACTATAAGTCAGAGAAAATGATGGCTAACTGCAAATTAGCGAAAATGATGGACTAACTACAAACCAGAGAAATGATGGCTAACTGCCAAATCAGGAGACAAATGATGGCTAACTGCAAATCAGAGAAATGATGGCTAAACTGCCAAATTAGAGAAAATGATGGCTAACTGCAAATCAGAGAAAAAAATGATGGCTAACCTGCCAAATCAGAGAAAATGATTGGCTAACTGCAACCATCATGAGAAAATGATGGCTAACTGCAAAATCAGGAAAATGATGGCTACTGGCAAATCAGAGAAAAATGAGTCTTAACTGCAGAAATACGAGAGAAATGAAAATGGCTACTGGCAAATCAGAGAAAATGAATGGCTACGCTGAAATCAGTAGAAGAAAATGATGGCTAAATGCAAATCAGGAATTTTGGGATGCGAAAATTTGATGGCTAAACTGAAACCAGAGAAAATGATGGCTAACTGTAAAATCAAGAGAAAAAGATGATGGCCAACTGCAAATGAGCGAAAATGATGGCTAACTGTAAATATGAGAAAATGACGGCTAACTGTGAATCAAGAGAAAATTATAGCTAACCTAACGCAAATCAAAGAGGGAAAATGATGGCAAACTGCAATCAGAAAAGAAAAAGGAATGAAATAAAAACTGGTTAAATCAGAGAATAAATGATGGCTAAACTGTAAATCAGAGAAAATGATGGCTAACGTAAATCAGACGAAAGTTATCGCCTTAACCTGCAAATCAAAGAAAATGAAGGGGCTAACTGTAAAAACCAGGGGGGGGGGGGGGTGAGAAAACGATGACTAACTGAAAATCAGAGAATATAGTGGCTAACTGCAATTAAGGGAAAATGATGGCTAACTGTAAATCAGAGAAAATGATGTCTAAATGTCAATCAGAGAAAATGATGGCTAACTGTAAATCAGAGAAAATTATGGCTAACTGCAAATCAGAGAATTTTGATGGCTAACTGCAAATCAGAGAAAATGATGGCTAACTGTAAATCAGAGAAAATGATGGCTAACTGTAAATCAGAGAAAATGATGGCTAACTGTAAATCAGAGAAAATGATGGCTAACTGCAAATCAGAGAAAATGATGGCTAACTGCAAATCAGAGAAAATGATGGCTAACTGTAAATCAGACAAAATGATGGCTAACTGCAAATCAGAGAAAATGATGGCTAACTGCAAATCAGAGAAAATGATGGCTAACTGTAAATCAGAGAAAATGATGGCTAACTGCAAATCAGAGAAAATGATGGCTAACTGCAAATCAGAGAAAATGATGGCTAACTGTAAATCAGAGAAAATGATGGCTAACTACAAATCAGAGAAAATGATGGCTAACTGCAAATCAGAGAAAATGATGGCTAACTGTAAATCAGAGAAAATGATGGCTAACTGCAAATCAGAGAAATGATGGCTAACTGCAAATCAGAGAAAATGATGGCTAACTGTAAATCAGAGAAAATGATGGCTATCTGTAAATCAGAGAAAATGATGGCTAACTGCATATCAGAGAAAACGATGGCTAACTGTAAATAAGAGAAAATGATGGCTAACTGTAAATCAGAGTAAATGATGGCTAAATGCAAATCAGCGAACTGATGGCTAACTGTAAATCAGAGAAATGATGGCTAACTGCAAATCAGATAAAATGATGGGTAACTGTAAATCAGAGAAAATGATGGCTAACTGCAAATCAGAGAAAATGATGGGTAACTGTAAATCAGAGAAATGATGGCTAACTGCAAATAAGAGAAAATGATGGGTAACTGTAAATCAGAGAAAATGATGGCTAACTGTCAAATCAGAGAAAATGATGGCTAACTGCAAATCAGAGAAAATGATGGCTAACTGCAAATCAGAGAAAATGATGGCTAACTGCAAATCAGACAAAAGGATGGCTAACTGCAAATCAGAGAAAATGATGGCTAACTGTAAATATGAGAAAATGATGGCTAACTGTAAATATGAGAAATTGATGGCTAACTGCAAATCAGAGAAAATGATGGCTAACTGTAAATATGAGAAATTGATGGCTAACTGCAAATCAGAGAAAATGAAGGCTAACTGTAAATCAGAGAAAATGATGGCTAACTGCGAATAAAAGAATATGATGGCTAACTGCAAATCAGAGAAAATGATGGCTAACTGTAAATCAGAGAAAATGATGGCTAACTGCAAATCAGAGAAAATGATGGCTAACTGTAAATCAGAGAAAATGATGGCTAACTGCAAATCAGAGAATTTTGATGGCTAACTGCAAATCAGAGAAAATGATGGCTACCTGTAAATCAGAGAAAATGATGGGTAACTGCAAATCAGAGAAAATGATGGCTAACTGTAAAATAGAGAAAATGATGGCTAACTGTAAATCAGAGAAAATGATGGCTAACTGTAAATCAGAGAAAATGATGGCTAACTGCAAATCAGAGAAAATGATGGCTACCTGTAAATCAGAGAAAATGATGGCTACCTGTAAATCAGAGAAAGTGATGGCTAACTGCAAATCGGAAAAAATTATGGCTAACTGTAAATCAGAGAAAATGATGGCTAACTGCAAATCAGAGAAAATGATGGCTAACTGTGAATAAGAGAAAATGATGGCTAAATGTAAATCAGAGAAAATGATGGCTAACTGCAAATCATAGAAAATGATGACTAACTGTCAATCAGAGAAAATGATGGCTAACTGCAAATCAGAGAAAATGATGGTTAACTGCTAATCAGAGAAAATGATGGCTTACTGTGAATCAGAGAAAATGATGGCTAACTGCATATCAGAGAAAACGATGGCTAACTGTAAATCAGAGAAAATGATGGCTAACTGTAAATCAGTGTAAATGATGGCTAAATGCAAATCAGCGAACTGATGGCTAACTGTAAATTAGAGAAATGATGGCTAACTGCAAATCAGATAAAATGATGGCTAACTGCAAATCAGAGAAAATGATGGCTAACTGCAAATAAGAGAAAATGATGGGTAACTGTAAATCAGAGAAAATGATGGCTAACTGTAAATCAGAGAAAACATGATGGCTACTGCAAATCAGAAAAAAAGGATGGCTAAATGCAAATCAGAAAAAAGGATGGCTAAATGCAATCAGAGAAAATGTGGGCTAACTGTAAAATATGAGAAATTGATGGCTAACTGCATATCAGAGAAAATGATGGCTAACTGTAAATATGAAAAATTGATGGCTAACTGCAAATCAGAGAAAATGAAGGCTAACTGTAAATCAGAGAAAATGATGGCTAACTGCAAATAAAAGAATATGATGGCTAACTGCAAATCAGAGAAAATGATGGCTAACTGTAAATCAGAGAAAATGATGGCTAACTGCAAATCAGAGAAAATGATGGCTAACTGTAAATCAGAGAAAATGATGTCTAACTGCAAATCAGAGAAAATGATGGCTAACTGCAAATCAGAGAAAATGATGGCTAACTGTAAATCAGAGAAAATGATGGCTAAATGCAAATCAGAGAAAATGATGGCTACCTGTAAATAAGAGAAAACGATGGGTAACTGTAAATCAGAGAAAATTATGGCTAACTGTAAATCAGAGAAAATGATGGCTAACTGCAAATCAGAGAAAATGATGGCTAAGTACAAAACCAGAGAAATGATGGCTAACTGCATATCAGAGATGCCTAACTACAAATCAGAAAAAATGATGGCTAACTGCAAATCGGAAAAAATTATGGCTAACTGTCAATCAGAGAAAATGATGGCTAACTGCAAATCAGAGAAAATGATGGTAAACTGCTAATCAGAGAAAATGATGGCTTACTGTGAATCAAAGAAAATGATGGCTAACTGATAATCAGAGAAAATGATGGCTAACTGCTAACCAGAGAAAATGATGGCTAACTGCTAACCAGAGAAAATGATGGCTAACTGCTAATCAGAGAAAATGATGGCTAACTGTACAGAGAAAATGATGGTAACTGCTAACCAGAAAAAATGATGGCTAACGGCTAACTGCAAATAGAGGAAAAAGATGGTAACTGCAAACAGATAACTATGGCTAAATGCAAATCAGAGAAAATGATGGCTAAAGATATCAGAGAAAATTATGGCTAACTGTAAATCAGAGAAAATGATGGCTAAACTGCAAATCAGAGAAAATGATGACAAAACTGCATAAAGCATCATCAGAGAAAAATAATGCTAACTGTAAATCAGAAGAAAATGATGGCTAACTGTTAAATCAGAGAAAAATGATGCAAACTGCATAAAGAAACTTCATGGAAAATATGGCGAATCGGAGAAAATGATGGCTAACTGTAAATCAGAGTAAAATGTGGCAACTGTAAATCAGAGAACATGATGGCTAAAACTGTAAATCAGAGATAAAATGATGGCAACTTATAAAATAGAAGAAAATGATGGCCTAAACTACAAATTCAGAAAAAAATGTTGGCTCAACTGGAAATCAGAAAAAGAAAATTATGGCTTAACCTGGTAAATCAGAAAATATGATGGCCAACTGCAAAATCAGAAAAAAATATGGTTAACTGTAAATCAAGACAAAATGATGTCTAACTGTAAATCAGACAAAATGATGGTCTAACTGTAAATCAGAGAAAATGAAAATGCTAACTGGGTAAATCAGGAGAAAATGATGGGTAACTGGGAATCAGAGAAATGATGGCTAACCTGTAAATCCAGAGAAAATGATGGGTATAACTGCAAATCAGAGAAAAGCGATGTCCTAAAACTGTTAAATCAGAGAAAATGATGTCAACGCAAATCAGAGAAAAAATGATGTTAACATAACGTTAAATCAGATGAAAAATGATGGCAAACTGTAAATCAGAGAAAAATTGATGGGTAACTGCACTATCAGGAGAAAACTGCAATGCCTAACTGTAAATCAAGAGGAAGATGATGGGCTAACTACAAATCCGAGAATATAATGGCTAGTTAAATATGAGAAAAGGAAAGGCTAACTGGGAAAATCAGAGAAAATGATAGGCTAACTGTAAATCAGAAAAAATATGTCTAATCTGTAAATCAGAGGAAAATGATGGCAACTACAAATCAGAAAAAATGTGGCTAACTGTAATCAGGAGGAAAATTTAAATGGTCTAACTGTAAATCAGAAAATAAAATGGATGGCCTTAACTGCAAATCAGAAAAATTAATGGCTAACTGTAAATCAGACAAAATGATGTCTAAACTGCTAAATCAGAGAAAATGAAATGGCTAACTGTAAATCAGAGAAAAATGATGGGGCAACCTGTAAATCAGAGAAAATGATGGCTAACGGCAAACTCATAGAAAATTATTCTAACTGCCAATTGAGAGAAATGATGGCTAACTGTAAATAAGAACAAAATGGATGGCCTAACTGTAAATCGAGAAAATGATGTTTAACTGCAAATCAGAGAATTTTGATGGCTAACTGGCAAATCAAAGAAATGATGGCTACTGTAAATCATAGAAATATGCTACCTGTAAATCCGAGCAAATGGATGGCTAACTGCAAATCAGAGAAAATGATGGCTAAACTTCTAATCAGCGGAAAATTAATGGCTACTGTTATCAGAGAAAATGAGGCTATCTGTAAATCAGAGAAACGTGGCTAACTGTAATCAGAGAAAATGATGGCTGACTGTAATCAAGTGTCATGATGGCTAAATGCCAAATCAGCGAACTGATTGCTAACTGTAAATCAGAAAATGATGGCTGAACTGCAAATCAGATAATATGTGGCTAACTACAAATCAGAGAAAATTATGTCTAAATGCCAATCAGAGAAAATGATGGCTAACTGTAAATAAGAGAAAATGATGGCTAACTGTAAATCAGAGAAAATTATGGCTAACTGCAAATCAGAGAATTTTGATGGCTAACTGCAAATCAGAGAAAATGATGGCTAACTGTAAATCAGAGAAAAATAATGGCTACTGTAAATCGAGAAAATGATGGCTAAACTGCAAATCAGAGAAATGATGGCTAACTTCTAATCAGAGAAAATTATGGCTTACTGTGAATCAGAGGAAAATGATGGCTATCTGTAAATCAGAGAAAATGATGGCTCACTGTAAATCAGAGAAAATGATGGCTCACTGTAAATCAGAGTAAATGATGGCTAAATGCAAATCAGCGAATTGATGGCTAACTGTAAATTAGAGAAATGATGGCTAACTGCAAATCAAGAAATGATGGCTAACTGCAAATCAGAGAAAATGATTCTAACTGCAAATAAGAGAAAATGATGGGTAACTGTAAATCAGAGAGATGACTGGCTAACTGCAAATCAGAAAAAAGGATGGCTAAATGCAAATCAGAGAAAATGTTGGCTAACTGTAAATATGAGAAATTGATGGCTAACTGCATATCAGAGAAAATGATGGCTAACTGTAAATATGAAAAATTGATGGCTAACTGCAAATCACAGAAAATGATGGCTAACTGCGAATAAAAGAATATGATGGCTAACTGCAAATCAGAGAAAATGATGGCTAACTGTAAATCAGAGAAAATGATGGCTAACTGCAAATCAGAGAAAATGATGGCTAACTGTAAATCAGAGAAAATGATGGCTAACTGCAAATCAGAGAATTTTGATGGCTGACTGCAAATCAGAGAAAATGATGGCTACCTGTAAATCAGAGAAAATGATGGCTAACTGTAAATTAGAGAAAATGATGGCTAACTGTAAATCAGAGAAAATGATGGCTAACTGTAAATTAGAGAAAATGATGGCTAACTGTAAATCAGAGAAAATGATGGCTAACTACAAATCAGAGAAAATGATGGCTAACTGCAAATCAGAGAAAATGATGCCTAACTACAAATCAGAAAAAATGATGGCTAACTGCAAATCAGAAAAAATTATGGCTAACTGTAAATCAGAGAAAATGATGGCTAACTGCAAATCAGAGAAAATGATGGCTAACTGCTAATCAGAGAAAATGATGGCTTACTGTGAATCAGAGAAAATGATGGCTAACTGCTAATCAAAGAAAATGATGGCTAACTGCTAACCAGAGAAAATGATGGCTAACTGCTAACCAGAGAAAATGATGGCTAACTGCTAATCAGAGAAAATGATGGCTAACTGCTAACCAGAGAAAATGATGGCTAACTGCTAACCAGAGAAAATGATGGCTAACGGCTAACTGCAAATCAGAGAAAATGATGGCTAACTGCAAATCAGAGATAATTATGGCTAAATGCAAATCAGAGAAAATGATGGCTAAATGCAAATCAGAGAAAATTATGGCTAACTGTAAATCAGAGAAAATGATGGCTAACTGCAAATCAGAGAAAATGATGACAAACTGCATAGAGAAAATTATGGCTAATTGCGAATCGGAGAAAATGATGGCTAACTGTAAATCAGAGAAAATGGTGGAACTGTAAATCAGAGAAAATGATGGCTAACTGTAAATCAGATAAAATGATGGCTAACTGCAAATCAGAGAAAATGATGACTAACTACAAATCAGAGAAAAATGATGGCTAACTGTAAATCTAAAAAAGATGGCTAACTATAAATCAGAGAAAATGATGGCTAACTACAAATCAGAAAAAATGTTGGCTAACTGTAAATCAGAGAAAATTATGGCTAACTGTAAATCAGAAAATATGATGGCTAACTGCAAATCAGAGAAAATTATGGCTAACTGTAAATCAGACAAAATGATGTCTAACTGTAAATCAGAGAAAATGATGGCTAACTGTAAATCAGAGAAAATGATGGGTAACTGTAAATCAGAGAAAATGATGGCTAACTGCAAATCAGAGAAAATGATGGCTAACTGCAAATCAGAGAAAATGATGTCTAACTGCAAATCAGAGAAAATGATGGCTAACTGCAAATCAGAGAAAATGATGTCTAACTGTAAATCAGAGAAAATGATGGCTAACTGTAAATCAGAGAAAATGATGGGTAACTGCAAATCAGAGAATTTTGATGGCTAACTGCAAATCAGAGAAAATGATGGCTAACTGTAAATCAGAGAAAATGATGGCTACCTGTAAATCAGAGAAAATGATGGCGAACTGCAAATCAGAGAAAATGATGGCGAACTGCAAATCAGAGAAAATGATGGCTAACTGTAAAATAGAGAAAATGATGGCTAACTGTAAATTAGAGAAAATGATGGCTAAATAAAAAATCAGCGAAATGATGGGTAACTGTAAATAAGAGCAAATGATGGCTAACTGCAAATCAGAGAAAATGATGGCTAACTGCATATCAGAGATGCCTAACTGCAAATCAGAGAAAATGATGGCTAACTGTAAATCAGAGAAAATGATGGCTAACTGCAAATCAGAGAAAATGATGGCTAACTGTAAATCAGAGAAAATGATGGCTAACTGTAAATTAGAGAAAATGATGGCTAACTGCAAATCAGAGAAAATGATGGCTAACTGTCAATCAGAGAAAACGATGGCTAACTGTAAATCAGAGAAAATGATGGCTAACTGCAAATCAGAGAAAATGATGGCTAACTGCAAATCAGAGAAAATGATGGCTAACTGTAAATCAGAGAAAATGATGGCTAACTGTAAATCAGAGAAAATGATGGCTAACTGTAAATCAGAGAAAATGATGGCTAACTGCAAATCAGAGAAAATGATGGGTAACTGCAAATCAGAGAAAATGATGGGTAACTGCTAACCAGAGAAAATGATGGCTAACTGCTAACCAGAGAAAATGATGGCTAACGGCTAACTGCAAATCAGAGAAAATGATGGCTAACTGCGAATCAGAGAAAATGATGGCTAACTGCAAATCAGAGAAAATTATGACAAACTGCAATCCGAAAAAAAGATGGCTAACCGAACTGTAAATCAGAGAAAATGATGGCTAACTGCAAATCAGAGAAAATGATGGCTAACTGCAAATCAGAGAAAAATGATAACAAACGCGAATCAGAGAAATGATGGCTAATTGTAAATCAGAGACAAAAATGATGACTAACTGTAAATCAGAGAAAATTATGGAATGTAAATCAGAGAAAATGATGCCAACTGTAAATTAGAGAAACAGATAAAACTAACTGCAAATAAGAGAAAATGATGACTAACTGCAAATCAGAGAAAATGATGGCTAATTGTAAATCAGAGAAAATGATGGGTACCTGTAAATCAGAAAAAATGATGTCTAACTGTAAATCAGAGAAAATGATGGCTAACTGTAAATCACAGAAAATGGTGGCTAACTGCAAATCAGAGAAAATGATGGCTAACTGCAAATCACAGAAAATGATGACAAACTGCAAATCAGAGAAAATGATGGCTAACTGCAAATCAGAGAAAATGATGGCTAACTGTAAATCACAGAAAATGGTGGCTAACTGCAAATCAGAGAAAATGATGGCTAACTGCAAATCACAGAAAATGATGACAAACTGCAAATCAGAGAAAATGATGGCTAACTGCAAATCACAGAAAATGATAACAAACTGCGAATCAGAGGATATGATGGCTAATTGTAAATCAGAGAAAATGATGACTAACTGTAAATCAGAGAAAATTATGGAATTGTAAATAGAGAAAATGATGGCCAACTGTAAATTAGAGAAACAGATGGCTAACTGCAAATAAGAGAAAATGATGACTAACTGCAAAATCAGGAAAAAGGAAAGATGGCTAACTGTAAAATCAGAGAAAATTGAATGGCTAACGTGTAAATCAGATGAAAAATGATGCCTAACTGTAAATTAGAGAAAAATGATGGCTAACTGCAAATCACCGAGAAAAATGATGGCTAACTGTAAATCAGAAAAAAATGAATGTATAACCAGCAAATCAGAGAAAAAATGATGGCCTAACTGTTAAATTAGAGAAATGAAAATGATGACTAACTGCAAATCAGAAGGGAAAATGATGGCTAACTGTAAATCAGAGAAAATGATGCCTAACTGTAAATTAGAGAAAATGAATGGCTAACTGGCAAATCAAGAGAAAAATGAAGGCTAACAATGTAAAGCAGAAAAAAATGATGTATAACAGCAAATAAGAAAAAATGATGTCTAACTGTAAATCAGAGAAAATGTTGGCTAACTGCAAATCAGAAAAAATGTTGGCTAACTGTAAATCAGAGAAAATTATGGCTAACTGTAAATCAGAGAAAATGATGGCTAACTGCAATTCAGAGAAATTGATGGCTTACTGTAAATTAGAGAAAATGATGGCTAACTGCAGATCAGAGAAAATGATGGCTAACTATAAATCAGAGAAAATGATGGCTAACTGCAAATCAGAGAAAATGATGGCTATCTGTAAATCAGAAAAAATGATGGCTAACTGTAAATCAGAGAAAATGATGGGTAACTGTAAATCAGAGAAAATGATGGCTAACTGTAAATCAGAGAAAATGTTGGCTAGCTATAAATCAGAGAAAACAATGGCTAACTGCAAATCAGATAAAATGAGGGCTAACTGTAAATCAGAGAAGAAAATGATGGCTAATTGCAAATCAGAAGAAGAAAATGATGCTAATTTGAAAATCAGAGAAAATGATGGCTACCTGCAAATCAGAGAAATGATGGCTAACTGTAGTAGAAAATTAGTAGAAAATGATGGCTAACTGCATATTAGAGAAAATGATGGCTAACTGCAAATTAGAGAAAATGATGGCTAACTGTAAATCTAGCAAAAAATGATGGCTAACTGTAAATCAGAAAAAATGATGGCTAACTGCAGATCAGAGAAAATGATGGCTAACTATAAATCAGAGAAAACAATGGCTAACTGCAAATCAGATAAAATGAGGGCTAACTGTAAATCAGAGAAAATGATGGGTAACTGTAAATCAGAGAAAATGATGGCACTCTATAAATCAGAGAAAATGATGTCTAACTGCAAATAAGAGAAAATGATGGCTAACTGTAAATCAGAAAAAATGATGGCTAACTATATAAATCAGAGAAAATCAATGCGGTTGGTAACTGTTAAATCAGAGAAAATGATTGGGCTAACTATAAATCAGAAAAGGAAAACTGATGCTAACTAAAATAAATCAAGACGAAAACAAATGATTGGGCTAACTGCAAATCAGAGAAAATGAGGGCTCAAACTGATAAATCAGAGAAATGAAAATGACTAACTGCAAATAAAACAGAAAAATAAAATAGGGCTAACTGGTAAAACAAATCAGAGGAAAAGGAGGGAGAAAACAATGCCCTCTAACTGCAAAATCAAAATGAAATAAAAATGAGGCCTCTAACTGCAAAATAGAGAAAATGAAGGCTCTAAAACTAATATAAATCAGAGAACAACAATGGGCTAACTGCCAATCATATAAATGAGGGCTAACTGCAAATCAAAGAGGAAAAATGTTGGCTAACTATAAATCAGAGAAACAATGGCTAACTGTAAACAGAGAAAAATGAGGGCTAACTGCAAATCAGAAATGAGGCTAACTGTAAATCAGAAAAGGGGAAAATTGGCCTAACTGTAAATCAGAGAAAACAATGGCTAATGCAATCAGATAAAATGGGGCTAATGTAAATCAAAAGGAATAAAATGAATGGCTAACTCAAATCGATAAAATGGTCTTGCTACTAATCTAAATAGAGAAATGTTGGCTAACTGAAATCAGAAAACAAAAGGCTAACGCAAATCATAAAATATAAGGCTAAACTGGCTAAATCAGAGAAAAATGTTGGCTCTATAAACAGATGAAAAACAATGGCTACCTGCAAATCAGAAATGATGGCTAACTGTAAATCAGAGAAAAGGATGGCGAACTGTAGATCAGAGAAAATTATGGCTAATTGCAAATCAGAGAAGAAAAATTAATGGCTAATGAAAATCAGAGAAAATGATTGCTAACTGCAAATTCAAAATTAGAGAAAATGATGACTAACGTAAATCAAGAAAAATTGATGAAAATTATGACTAACTGCAAATCAGGGAGAAATTGATGGCTAACTGTAAATCAGAGAAAATGATGCTAACTGTATAGCAGAGACAATGATGGCTAACTATAAATTAAAGAAAATGAAAAACTAACTGCAAATCAGAGAAAATGATGGCTAACTGCAAATTAGAGAAAATTGATGGCTAACTGCAGATCCAGAAAAAAAATGATGGCTACCTGCAGATCAGAAAAAATGATGGCTACCTGCAAATCATGAGAAAATGATGGCTAAACTGCAAATCAGAGAAAATTATGGCTAACTGCAATTAGAGAAATGATGGATAACTGTAAATCAGAGAAAATTATGGCAAACCGCAAATTAGAGAAAATGACAGCTAACTCTAAATCAGAGAAAATGATGGATAACTGCAAATCAGAGAAAATGATGGCTAACTCTAAATCAGAGAAAATGATGGGATAACGGCAAATTAGAGAAAACGATGGGCTAACTGTAAATCAGAGAAAATGATGGCTAACTGTTTAAATCAGAGAAACAAAATTATGGCTAACTGGTAAAATTAGGAAGAAAATGATGCTAAATGAAATAGAAAGCAAAATGATTGCTAAACTGAAATCAGAAAGACAAAATGAAATGAAACTAACTGTTTATCGGGAGAAATCAAATGCATGGCAATTCAGAGGAAAAATGATGGGCTAAATGTAAAAAATCAGAGAAATGATGACTAAACTGTAATCAGAAAAGGAAAAATGATTGAAAATACTGCAAAAATCAAGAAAAAGAAAAATTATGGCTTAAAACTGTTAATCAGACCAAAATGATGGCTAACTTTCAATTCAGAGATGAAATGGCTTAACTTAAATTAAGGAAAATGATGGCAACGCAAAGTAGGGAAGAAACCAAAATAGGCTAACCTGCAGTACGAAAAATGATGGCTAACTGCAAATGTAAGGGAACAATTGATGGCTAACCTGCAAAAGAGAAAATTGGTGGCTAACTGGCAAATTAGAAGTTAAAAATCAAGGCAATGCAAATCTTAGAAAATGATGGCTAACTGCAAATTTAGAAGAAAATGTGGCTACTGAAAACTAAAAAACCTGGTCATGCAGGCCAAAATGATGGCTAACTGGCAAATTTAAGAAAGAAATGGATGCTAACTGCAGATCCAAAAAAATGATGGCTAACCTGGCAGATCAGAAAAAAAATGATGGCTACCTGCAAATCAGGAAAATGATGCTAAACCTGCAAATCAAGAAGAAAATTATGGCTCTGGCCAACTGCAAATTAGAGAAAAATATGATGGTAACTGCAAAGTCAGAGAAAATGATGGCTAACTGGCAAATTAGAGAAAATGTAAGCTAACAGCAATCAGAGAAAATGATTTAGGCTAACTGTAAAATCAGAGAAAAATGATGGGCTAACTGCAAAATGATCGAAAATAAATGGCTAAGCAAAGAAGCGAAAATTGATGGCTAACTGTAATTAAGCAAAAATGATAGCTAACTGTATCAGAAAGAAAATGATGGCTAACTGCAATTAGAGAAAATGAGGCTAAACTTGCAAAACAAGAGAAAATAAAATGGCTAACAGGCAAAAATTAGAGAAAATGATGGTAACTGAAATCAGAGAAAATTGATGGCTAACTCTAAAATCAGAGAAAATGATGGCTAACTGCAAATTAGAAGAAAATGAGGAATAACTGTAAAATCAGAAGAAAAATGATGGCCTAACTGTAAATCCCAGCGAAACCTGAAATGGCTTAACTGTAAATCTGATAAAATGATGGCTAACTGTAAATCAGAGAAATCATGGAACTGTCAAATCAGAGAAAAACGATGGCTAATTCAGTATTTCCCCCCAAATGCAAAAATGATGGCCAACCTGCAGATCAGAAAAAATGATGGCTCAACTGTACCAAATCAGAGAAAATGCTGGCTACTGGCAAATCAGAGAAAAAATATGGTAACCTGCAAAATTAGAGAAAATGATGGATACATGAAATTCCAGAGAAAATTATGGCAAACCGCAATTAAGAGAAAATGACAGCTAAAACTCTAATCAGAGAAAAATGATGGAAATAACTGAAAATAGAGAAATGAAAATGGCTAACTCTAAATCAGAGGAAAAATGGATGGTAACGGCAAATTAGAGAAAACGATGGCTAACTGTAAATTCAGAGAAAATGATGCTAACTGTAAAATCAGAGAAAATTAGGGATAACTGTAAATTAGAGAAAATGGATGGCTAAATGCAAATTAGAGAAAATGATGGCTAACTGGAAATCAGAGAAAATGTGCTAATGGGGTAAATCAGAGAAAATCAAAAATGGCAAAAATTGCAAAATCAAGAGAAAAAGAATGGCTAAATGTAAATCAGAGAAAATGTGGCTAAAACTGTTAAATCAGAGAAAACTGAATGGCTAACTGCAACATCAGAGAAAATATGCTAAACTGTAATCAGAGAAAATTGATGGCTAACTGCAAATCAGGAGAAAAATTGATGGCTAACTTCAAAAACTAGAGAAAAGGATGCTAACTGCAAAGGTAGAGAAAATCATGGCTAAACTGCAAATGTAAGAAAATGATGGCTACTGCAAAATGTAAGAAAATGGTGGCTAACTGCAAATTAGAAGGAAAATGGTGGCGAACTGGCAAATAGAAGAAAATCAATGCTAAATGCAAATCTAAGAAAAGAGGCTAACTGCAAAATAGAGAAAATGGTGGCTAACTGCAAATCAGAACAAAATGATGGGCTAACTTCAATCGAGAAATTATGATGGCCAAAACGGTAAACAGAGAAAATGGGATGGTAACTGCAAATTAGAGGAAAATGAAAATGGCTAACTGGCAATCAGAGAAAAATGCAGTGGCTAACTGCAAATTTAGAGAAATGATAGCTAACAGCAAATCCAGAGAAAATGATGGCTAACTGTAAATCAATTAGAAAAGATGGCTAAACTGCAAATTATAGGAAAACTAATGGCTAACTGCAAAGCAGAGAAATTGAATGGCTAACTGTAAATTAGCAAAAATGATAGGCTAAACTGTTAAATCAGAGAAAATGATGGCTAACTGAACAAATTAGAGAAAATGAAATGGCTAACTGCAAAATCAGAGAAAATGATGGCTAACAGCCAAATAGAGAAAATGATGGATAACTGAAAATCAGAGAAAAAGAATGTCTAACCAAAATCAGAGAAAAAGATGGCTAACTGCAAAATTAGAGAAAATGCTGGAAATTAACTGTAAATCAGAGAAAATGATGGTAACCTGTAAATCAGAGAAACTTGAATGGCTAACTGTAAACTGATAAATGATGGGCTAACTGCAAATCAGAGAAAATTGATGGCTAACTGTAAATTAGAGAAAAATGATGGCTAAATGTAGATCAGGGAAAATGATGGCTAACTGTAATCAGAAGAAAATGATGGTAAAACTGCAAATTCGAGGAAAATTTGAAATGGCTAAAACTCGCAAAAATAAGATAAAATGATCCCGGTAACTGCAAATTATGAAAAAGAAAAGATGGCTAAACTGCATATCAGAGATGCCTAACTACAAATCAGAGAAAATGATGGCTAACTGCAAATCAGAAAAAAATGATGGCTAACTGTAAATCAGAGAAAATGATGGCTAACTGCAAATCAGGAAAAAATGATGGGCTAACTGTGAATCAGGAGAAAAAGATGACTAACTGTCAATCAAGAGAAAATGATGGCTAACTGCAAATCAGAGAAAATGATGGCTAATTGCTAATGAGAGAAAATGATGGCTTTGTGAATCAAATAAAATGATGGCTAACTGTAAATCAGAAAATATGATGGCTAACTGCAAATCAGAGAAAATGATGGCTAACTGTAAATCAGAGAAATGATGGCTACTGTAATCGAGAAAATTATGGCTAACTGTAAATCAGACAAAATGATGGCTAATGCAAATTAAGAGAAATGATGCTACTGGAAATCAGAGAAAATGATGACTAACTGCAAATCAGAGAAAATGATGGCTAACTGTAAATCAGAGAAAATGATGGCGAACTGTAAAATCAGAGAAAATGATGGCTAACTGTAAATCCGAGAAAAATGATGGCTAACCGTAAATCAGAAAAAATGATGTCTAACTGTAAATCAGACAAAATGATGGCTAACTGCAAATCAGAAAAATGTTGGCTAACTGTAATCAGAGAAAATGATGGCTTACTGTAAATTAGAAAATGATGGCTAACTGCAAATCAGAGAAATGAAGGCTAAACTGTAAAAACGAGAAATGATGGGCTAAACTGCAAATCAGAGAAATGAGGCTAACTGTAAAACAGAGAAAATGATGCTAAAACCTGCAAATCCAGAGAAAATGAAGGCTAACTGTAAAACAAGAAAATGTGGCTAAAACCTGCAGAACAGAGAAAATGATGGCTAACTGTAAAACAGAGAAAATGATGGTCTAAGCAAAACGAAAAAATGAAATGTCTAACTAATCGGAGAAATTATGGTAACTGCAAAATCAAAAAATAAAAATTTGGCTAACTGTAAAATCAAGAAAATGGCTACCTGTAATCAGTAGAAAACGATGCTAACGCATTCAGAGTAAATGATGGCTAACTGTAAATTAGAGAAATGATGTCTAACTGCAAATCAGAGAAAAATGAAGCTAACTGTTTAAATTCGAGAAAATGATGGGCTAAGCTGCGGATCAGGAGAAAATATGGCTACTGGTAAATCAGAGAAAAATGAATGTCAACTGAATCGAGAAATGATGGCTAACGTAAAAAAATCAGAGAAAACTGATGGCGAACTGTAAATCAGAGAAAATGATGGCTAACTGTTAATCAAAAAGGTATGCTAACTGTAATCCAAGAAAATTGTTGGCTAACTTATAAATCAAAGAAAACAATGGCTAACTGCAAATCAATTAAAATGATGGCTAACTTGAAATCCAGAGAAAATTAAAATGGCTACCTGCAAATCAGAGAAAATGATGGCTAACTGTAATCAGAGAAATGATGGCTAAACTGTAAAGCAAGAAAAATGATGGGCTAACCGGCAAATCAAGAGGAAGAAAATGATGGCTAACTGAAAATCAGAGAAAATGATGGCTAACTGAAATTAAGAAAATGATGGCTAACTGCAAATCAGAGAAATTTGAAGCTTAACTGAAATCAGCGAAATGAGGCTAAACTTGTAAATCAAGAAAGAAAATCGGCGAAAATGCAAAAAAAGGAGAAATGATTGGCTAACTGTAAATCAAAAAGATATGAAAATATGACCTAACTGCAAATCGAGAAATTGGATGGCTAACTGTAAATCAGAGAAAATGAATGGCTCACTGTAAATCAAGAAAATGATGGCAATGCAAAAATATAAAGTGATTGGCTAACTGTACAGCAGAAAAAATGATAAAATGATGACTAACTGCAAATCAGAGAAATTGATGGCTAACTGTAAAATCAGGAAAATGATGGCTAACTGTAAATCAGAGAAAATTGATGGCTTACTGTAAATTAAAGAAATGAAGGCTAACTGCAATCAGAAAATGAGTTTCTAACTGCAAATTAGCGAATGGTTGATAACTGCAAATTAGAGAAATGGTGGATAACTGTAAATTAGTGAAAATGATGGCTAACATGCACATCAGAGAAAATGAAGGCTAGTGCAAAATCATAGAAAAATGAAGGCTAACTCAAATCATAAAAAATGAGGCTAACTGTAAATCATAGAAAATGAAGGCTATACTGCAAATCAAGAAAATAGATGGCCTAACTGTAAATCAGGAAAAATGATGGCGTAACTGTAAATGTAAGAAAATTATGGCTAACTGCAAAGCACCGTCAAATGATGGCTATGCAAATTAGAGAAATGATAGATAACTGTATCATGAAAATAGGCTAACGTGCAATCAGAGAAAATGACGGGCCTTAACTCTAATCGAAACATTGATGGATAACTGCAAATTAAGGAAACGATGGCTAACTGTAAATCAATAGAAATGATGGCTTTACTGTAATCAGAGAAATGATGGCTAACTGCAAATCAAGAAAATGGATACTGTAAATCAGAGAAAATTGATGGCTTACTGTAAAATCAGAGAAATGCTTGGCTAACTGTAAATCTGATAAAATGAATGGCTAACTGCAAATTGAGAAAATTATGGCTAACCTGCAAATAAGAGAAAATGAGGCTAAGCATTGCAATTATAGAAATGATGGCTAAACTGCAAATCAGAGAAAAGATGGCGACTGTAATAGTGAAAATGGATGACTACTGTAAAATCAGAGACATGATGGTTTAACTGTATCAGAGAATTATGGCTAACTGTAAATTGAGAGAAAATGATGGCTAAATGCAAATTAGAGAAAAATGATGCTAACTGGAAATCAGTGACAATTGGCTGGCATAATGTAAATCAAGAAAATCATGGCAAGATGCAAATCAGAGAAATGATGGCTTAAATGTAAATCAGAGAAAATGATGGCGAACTGTAACTCAGAGAAAATAAATGGGGAATGGCTTAAGCTTGCAAATTCAAGAAGAAACTTTATTGGCTTAACCTGTTTAATCAGAGAAAATGAATGGCTAACGGCAAATCAGAGAAAATGATGGCTAACTTCAAATTAGAGAAAATGATGGCTAACTGCAAGTTAGAGAAAAACATGGCTAACTGCAAATGTAAGAAAATGATGGCTAACTGCAAATTAGGGAAAATGGTGGCTAACTGCAAATTAGAGAAAATCATGGCTAAATGCAAATCTAAGAAAATGATGGCTAACTGCAAATTAGAGAAAATGGTGGCTAACTGCAAATCAGACAAAATGATGGCTAACTTCAAATCAGAGAATATGATGGCTAACTGTAAATCAGAGAAAATGATGGCTAACTGCAAATTAGAGAAAATGATGGCTAACTGCAAATCAGAGAAAATGATGGCTAACTGCAAATTAGAGAAAATGATAGCTAACAGCAAATCAGAGAAAATGATGGCTAACTGTAAATCAGAGAAAATGATGGCTAACTGCAAATTATAAAAAATAATGGCTAACTGCAAAGCAGAGAAATTGATGGCTAACTGTAAATTAGCAAAAATGATAGCTAACTGTAAATCAGAGAAAATGATGGCTAACTGCAAATTAGAGAAAATGATGGCTAACTGCAAATCAGAGAAAATGATGGCTAACAGCAAATTAGAGAAAATGATGGATAACTGAAAATCAGAGAAAATGATGGCTAACTCTAAATCAGAGAAAATGATGGCTAACTGCAAATTAGAGAAAATGATGGATAACTGTAAATCAGAGAAAATGATGGCTAACTGTAAATCAGAGAAAATGATGGCTAACTGTAAATCTGATAAAATGATGGCTAACTGCAAATCAGAGAAAATGATGGCTAACTGTAAATTAGAGAAAATGATGGCTAACTGTAGATCAGGGAAAATGATGGCTAAGTGTAATCAGAGAAAATGATGGCTAACTGCAAATTAGAGAAAATGATGGCTAACTGCAAATCAGATAAAATGATCGGTAACTGCAAATTAGAGAAAATGATGGCTAACTGCATATCAGAGATGCCTAACTACAAATCAGAGAAAATGATGGCTAACTGCAAATCAGAAAAAATGATGGCTAACTGTAAATCAGAGAAAATGATGGCTAACTGCAAATCAGAAAAAATGATGGCTAACTGTGAATCAGAGAAAAAGATGACTAACTGTCAATCAGAGAAAATGATGGCTAACTGCAAATCAGAGAAAATGATGGCTAATTGCTAATGAGAGAAAATGATGGCTTTGTGAATCAAATAAAATGATGGCTAACTGTAAATCAGAAAATATGATGGCTAACTGCAAATCAGAGAAAATGATGGCTAACTGTAAATCAGAGAAAATTATGGCTAACTGTAAATCAGAGAAAATTATGGCTAACTGTAAATCAGAGAAAATGATGGCTAAATGCAAATTAGAGAAAATGATGGCTAACTGGAAATCAGAGAAAATGATGACTAACTGCAAATCAGAGAAAATGATGGCTAACTGTAAATCAGAGAAAATGATGGCTAACTGTAAATCAGAGAAAATGATGGCTAACTGTAAATCAGAGAAAATGTTGGCTAACTGTAAATCAGAAAAAATGATGTCTAACTGTAAATCAGAGAAAATGATGGCTAACTGCAAATCAGAAAAAATGTTGGCTAACTGTAAATCAGAGAAAATTATGGCTAACTGTAAATCAGAAAATATGATGGCTAACTGCAAATCAGAGAAAATGATGGCTAACTGTAAATTAGAGAAAATGATGGCTAACTGCAAATCAGAGAAAATGAAGGCTAACTGTAAATCAGAGAAAATGATGGCTAACTGCAGATCAGAGAAAATGATGGCTAACTGTAAATCAGAGAAAATGATGTCTAACTGCAAATCAGAAAAAATGATGTCTAACTGCAAATCAGAAAAAATGATGTCTAACTGTAAATCAGAGAAAATGATGGCTAACTGCAAATCAGAAAAAATGTTGGCTAACTGTAAATCAGAGAAAATTATGGCTAACTGTAAATCAGAGAAAATGATGGCTAACTGCAATTCAGAGAAAATGATGGCTAACTGTAAATTAGAGAAAATGATGGCTAACTGCAAATCAGAGAAAATGAAGGCTAACTGTAAATCAGAGAAAATGATGGCTAACTGCAGATCAGAGAAAATGATGGCTAACTATAAATCAGAGAAAATGATGTCTAACTGCAAATCAGAGAAAATGATGGCTAACTGTAAATCAGAGAAAATGATGGCTAACTGTAAATCAGAGAAAATGATGGCTAACTGTAAATCAGAGAAAATGATGGCTAACTGTAAATCAGAGAAAATGTTGGCTAACTATAAATCAGAGAAAACAATGGCTAACTGCAAATCAGATAAAATGATGGCTAACTGTAAATCAGAGAAAATGATGGCTACCTGCAAATCAGAGAAATGATGGCTAACTGTAAATCAGAGAAAATGATGGCTAACTGTAAATCAGAGAAAATGATGGCTAACTGCAAATCAGAGAAGAAAATGATGGCTAACTGAAAATCAGAGAAAATGATGGCTAACTGGAAATTAGAGAAAATGATGGCTAACTGAAAATCAGAGAAAATGATGGCTAACTGAAAATCAGCGAAAATGATGGCTAACTGTAAATCAGAGAAAATGATGGCGAAATGCAAATAAGAGAAAATGATGGCTAACTGTAAATCAGAAAAAATGATGAAAATGATGACTAACTGCAAATCAGAGAAATTGATGGCTAACTGTAAATCAGAGAAAATGATGGCTAACTGTAAATCAGAGAAAATGATGGCTAACTGTAAATTAAAGAAAATGAAGGCTAACTGCAAATCAGAGAAAATGATATCTAACTGCAAATTAGAGAAAATGGTGGATAACTGTAAATTAGTGAAAATGATGGCTAACTGCAAATTAGAGAAAATGATGGCTAACTGCAAATCAGAGAAAATGATGGCTAACTGCAAATCAGAGAAAATGATGGCTAACTGTAAATCAGAGAAAATGAAGGCTAAACTGCAAATCAGAGAAAATGATGGCTAACTGTAAATCAGAGAAAATGATGGCTAACTGTAAATTAGAGAAAATTATGGCTAACTGCAAATCACCGAAAATGATGGCTAACTGCAAATTAGAGAAAATGATGGCTAACTGCAAATCAGAGAAAATGATGGCTAACTGCAAATCAGAGAAAATGACGGCTAACTCTAAATCAGAGAAAATGATGGATAACTGCAAATTAGAGAAAACGATGGCTAACTGTAAATCAGAGAAAATGATGGCTAACTGTAAATCAGAGAAAATGATGGCTAACTGCAAATCAGAGAAAATGATGGATAACTGTAAATCAGAGAAAATGATGGCTAACTGTAAATCAGAGAAAATGATGGCTAACTGTAAATCAGAGAAAATGATGGCTAACTGCAAATTAGAGAAAATGATGGCTAACTGCAAATAAGAGAAAATGATGGCTAATTGCAAATTAGAGAAAATGACGGCTAACTGCAAATCAGAGAAAATGATGGCTAACTGCAAATCAGAGAAAATGATGGCTAACTGCAAATAAGAAAATGATGGCTAACTGCAATTAGATTAGATGATGGCTAACTGCAAATCGAGAAAATGATGGGCTAACTGCACATCACAAATGATGCGGCTAACTGCAAATCAGAGAAATAGATGGCTAACTGCAATTCAGAGAAAATCATGGCCAAACTGTACATCAGCGGAAAATGATGGCTTAACTGCAAATAGAGCAAAATTATGGCTTAACTGAAAAATCAGAGAAAATATGCTAACTGCAATTAGAAGAAAATAATTGGCCTAGCTACATGCACATCAGAGAATGATGGCTAACTGCAAATTATGAAATGATGCTAACTGAAATCAAGAGAAATGATGGCTAATGCACATTAGAGAAATGATGCAACTAGTAATCGCAAAATGATGGCTAGCTTCAAATTTAGAGAAAATACTGGCTTAAATGCAAATAGAGAAAACTGTTGGCTAACTGAAAAATCAGAAAATTAATGGTTACTGCAATTGAGAGAAATGATGGCTAACTGCAAATCCATAGAAAATGATGGCTTAACATGCAATTAGAGAAAGATGGCTAACCGCAAACAGAAAAATGGATGGCTACCTTGCCAAATTAGGAAAATGAGGCTAACTGCAATCAGAGAAGAAAATGATGGGCTAACGTAGCAATCAGAGAAAATGATTGGCTAAACTGCAAATTAGAGAAATGAATGGCTAACTGCAATCATGGACCAAGATGGTACCTGGCAAATCATAGAAATGATGGCTACTGCAATTCAAAATAGAAATGTGAGGGCTAACTGCAAAAAATTCAGAAAAATGTGGCTAACCTGCAACTCAGACAAAGGAATGGCTTAACCTGCAACTCAAGAAAATGATGGCTACTGCAATCAGAAGAAAAGATGGCTAACTGAATTCAGAGAAAATGAATTGGCTAAACTGGCAAATTCAGAGAAATATGCTACTGCAAAATTCATAAAAATGATGGCTAACTGGCAATCCGACAAAATTTGCAATGGCCTAACTTGCAATCAAAGAAAATGATGGCTAACTGCAATTCAGAGAAAATGATGGCTCACTGCAAATCGAGAAATATGAAATGGCTAACTGGCAATTCAGAGAAACATGATGGCTAACTGCATGTCAGAGAAATGAAAAAAATGGCTAACGGCAATTCAGAGGAAACTAGTGCAACTGCAATTCAGACAAAATTAATGGCTAACTGCAAAAATTCAGAGAAAATGAGGCTAACTGCAAAATCATGAGAAATGATGGCTAAATGAAAAAAAAATGGTTCAGAGAAATGCAATGGCTCTGCAAATTAGAGGAAAAAATGATTGGCTAACTGCAAATCAGAGAAAATAAATGGCTAACTGCATAAAATTCCGAAAATATGGCTAACTGCAATTAGAGAAAAGGAAATGGCTTACTGCAATTCAGAGAAAATTGAATGGGCTAACTGCTAATCAAGAAAATGAAATGGCTAACTGCAATTCAGAAAATGATGGCTAAACTGCAAATTGAGAAAATGATGGCTAACTGCAAATCAGAAATAATGGGCCTACTGCCAGATATCAGAGAAAATGATGGTAACTGCAGAATTAGAGAAATGAATATGGCTACACCTGCAATTCAGAGAACAGTGATGGGCTAACTGCAAGATCAGAGAAAATCGATGGCTCACTGCAATTCGAGAAAATGATGGCTAACTTGCAAATTAGAGAGAAATTGAATGGCTAACTGCAATTCAGAGACCAAATGATGGCTAACTGCAATCAAACAAAAGGATGGCTAATGCAATTCAGAGAAAATGATGGCTAATGCGAGAGTCAGGGAGGAAATGATGGCTTAACTGAATTCAGAGAAGAATGATGCTAACTGGCAATTCAGAGAAAATTGAAGGCAGACTGCAAAATTCAAGACAAAAATGATGGCTAACTGCAAATTCCAGAACGCAAAATGGGATGGCTAAACTGCAATTCAGAGAAATGAAAATCGGGGCTAACTCATTCAGAGAAAATGATTGGCTAAGCTTGCAATTAAGGAGAAGAAAATGATGGCTAACTGCAAGTTCAGAGAAATGATGGCTAACTGCAAAATCAGAGAAAATGATGGCTACTGCGAATTCAGAAGAAAATGAATGGCTAACTGGCAATTAGACAAAATGATTGGCTAACTGCAATCAGAGAAAATGAAAATGGCTAACTGGCAAATTCAGAGAAAATTGATGGTAACTGCAAATCAGAGAAAAAATGATGGCTAACTGAAAATTCCAGAGGAAAATGAAAATGGCTAACTGGGCAAAATTAAAGAGAAGTGATGCGCTTAAACTTGCAATTAGACGAAAAGTGATGGGCTACTGCAAATCAAAATAGAAAATGATGCTAACTGCAATCAGAGAAAAGGATGGATAACTGCAAATAGAGAAAATGGAATGGGATAACTGCAATCAGAGAAAATGATGGCTAACTTGCCAATTCAGAGAAATGAAATGGCTAACTGCAAATTCAGAACAAAATGATGGCTAACTTGCAAAGTTAGAGAAAATGAAAATGGCTACTGGCAATATCAGAACAAAAGGATGGCTAACTGCAATTCAGAGAAATGATTGGCTAACTGCCAATTCAGAAAGAAAATGATGGCTAACGGCAATTCCAGAGAATATGATGGTTAACTGCAATTCAGAGAAAATGAATGGCTTACTGGCAATCAGAAGAAAATGATGGCATTTAACTGGCAAAATTCAGAGAAAATGATGGCTAACTCAAATCAAGAAAACGATGGCTAACGTGCAATTCAGACAAATGATGGCTAACTGCCAATTCAGAGAAAATTGATGTGGCTAACTGCAAATCAGACAAAATGATGGCTAACTGTAAATTCAGAGACAAATGATGGTCTAACTGCAATTCAGAGAAAATGATGGCTAACCCTGCATTCAGACAAATGATTGCTAACTGCAAATTCAGACAAAAGGATTGCTAACTGCAATTCGACAAAATGATGGGCTAACTGCCCAATTCAAAGAAAATGATGGCTAACTGCAATTCAGAGAAATGATGGCTAACTTGGCAATACAGACAAAATGATGGCTAACTGTAATCAGACAAAATGATGCTAACTGCAATCAGACAAAAATGATGGCTAACTGTAAATCAGAGAAAATGATGGCTAACTGCAAATCAGACAAAAGGGATGGCTAACTGCAATTCAGAGAAAATGATGGCTACTGCAATTCAGAAGAAAAATGATGGCTAACTGAATTCAGGAGGAAAATGAATGGCTAACTGCAATTCAGAGAAAATGGAAGGCTAACTTGCAATTCAAGAAAATGATGGCTAACTGCAATTCAGAGAAAAGGAGGCTTAACTGCAATTCAGAGATAAGCGATGATGGATAACTGCAATGTCAGACAAAATGATGCGGCCTACTTGCCAATCAGTAACAAAATGATGGCTAACTGCCAAATCAGAGAAAATGATGGCTAACCCAATTCAGAAAAATGATGGTTAACTGCAAATTAACAAAATGATGGCTAACTGCATATCAGAAAAATGATGGTAACTGCAAATTCAGAGAAAATGATGGCTAACTGCAATTCAGAGAAAATGATGGCTAACTGCAATTCAGAGAAAATGATGGCTAACTGCAATTCAGACAAAAGGATGGCTAACTGCAAATCAGAGAAAATGACAGCCGGTTTTAAAATATGCCACATCTCAAAAAACCCTCAGGCAATGTATTCCTTTGGATACGACGTTTAGTGGATGTTTCTGTTCTACTAACAAACTTAACCAAACCAGTTACTCCTGTTTACATCTTGTAACATACGATTTACTTGCATCATGAAGACTTTGAATCACTAACCATTCCGCGAACTACTATGGGTTTCACAGACAGTGCAAGCATGTCTTTTGGTCAATAACTCTGCAACGAACACTCATATCAGTACGAGATTTTGCTATACTGTATTACACCTAGTGCCGTAATTTATAAGAGTATCATGAATAACTAATTGTAAAGAATAAAGACATTTGTCCCCGTACCAAGAGGCAGAAACTCGATTAGCTAGAAATGGATACGAACACAACAATATAAAAATGCTCCGCCTACACTCTCCCTCCACCTCCACCCCCTCCTTCTTCCTTCCCTCTCCTTTATTCTCCCACCTGTCCTCCCCCACCCCCTTCTCTCTTTCTCTCTCTCTCTCTTTCTCTCTCTCTCTGAAAGTTCCTTCAGTTTAAACTTATTTCATGTGATTTATTATATCTATCTATCTAATAATTAACATTGTTGCATATATATCTAATGATCCACTCGGTTGTTACTTGCCAGTTGACTGATTTATTTATTTATCTCTCTATCTCTCTCTCTCTCTCTCTCTCTCTCTCTGTGGTAGTGGTATTGTAAAAGGTTATTAAGAGGGAGAGATGTCTGAATATGGTGGAGTAGTAGAACGATAGACACTATGATTGATGGCAAAGCGACTGTTATATTGCGTTTGTTTACCTTCTTCGCAATCTTCATTTGGTCTCGGGCCATCAGCCATATACTTGTATTATGAAGGTGAAGAAGAGATGGCTACCTCGGAACATAACTGTCGGCATGGTTGCAGAAATGCGTTTGTCACCCAACTTTTTTTTTTAGCAAAGAGAACGCTGTCAATTGCCGTCGTAATAGAAATATATGGCTGATGCCCCCAGAGTCCAAATAAGGGTCGCGAAGAAGTCGTTCTACTACTCCACCATACATTCAGATAATTCTCACTCTAATAACCATTTACAGTACCTCTACCACACACACAGAGAGAGAGAGAGAGAGAGAGAGAGAGAGAGAGAGAGAGAGAGAGTGGGGTGGGGGAGGGCAAGTGAGGGAATAAAGGAGAGGGAAGAAAGAAGGAGGGGTGGCGGTGAGGTGGGGGGAGGGGATAGGCGGAGCTTTTTACTGTTGTGTTCGTATCTATTTCTGGCTAATCGAGTTTATGCCTCTTGGTACGAGGACAAGTGTCTTTATTCTTTACAATTAGTGATTCATGACACTCTTATAAATTACGGCACTAGGTTTAATACACTATAGCAAAATCTCGTACTGATACGAGTGTTCGTTATAGTTATTGACCAAAAACGAGCTTGCACTGTCTGTGAAACCCATAGTAGTAACAGACCCTTGGAGTCTTGTGTGAGCGGTAATGGGTCTCGGTGAGTTTCGAGACTCGATGAGCGATCTCTGTATATAAATATGGGTGGAGAGAGAGAATTATCTTCTATTTATGGAAACCATGTTTCATAAGAATATAATAAATAAATCAACATTTTTCACGTTACGTGACAAGTCTTTAGGGCATTAGGTAAACCTTTACTACCTCAAATAAGAAATGTCATCACAGTATGCTCTTTCATAGAAAGCTCTCGCATCACTATAAATACGTTCAACTTAAAGTGCTTGAACAGTTTACGCATCTTTGATCCTAAAGATATTCTATTTCAAAATAAGAAAAACGAAAATGTAATAGTTTCTGTTAATGTTTGATATGAATGTGCTGTGTAATTATGTTAATTCTACACTGGTTTTTAGGGGGGGGAAGGTTGCAGGGGTATGGGGAGCAGAAATGGCGCATTGTAGCTGTGGCATTAAGTATAAAATGTTCGTAATTTCAACCTATACTGGTTTTTAGTTCTGGAATCTTAAAACCCATATACGTATATCCTAAGCTAAATGAAAAGTAGTCCACACACACACACACACACACACACATATATATATATATACCGTAATATGTATATATATGTATACTATGAATATATATATATATATATATATATATATATATATATATATATATATATATATATATATATATATATATAATATATATATATATATATATATATATATATATATATATATATATATATATATATAGATAGATAGATAGATATATATATTAGGGATATATATACATATATATATATATATATATATATATATATATATATATATATATATATATATATAAGCGCTACCACGGGAAATTGATAGTCAGGAATCCAAGCGCTTTCGTCTTTATTCAGACATCGTCAAGGAGCTACTGACAGTAGCTCCTTGACGATGTCTGAATAAAGACGAAAGCGCTTGGATTCCTGACTATCAATTTCCCGTGTATTCGCTTATTTATGAAGTCACGTGCATCTACTGTGATTTTTTAAGCAATATATATATATATATATATATATATTATATATATAATATATAAAATATATATATATATATATATATATATCATAGGAATACATATATATACATATTACGGTATTAATATATAATAAAATCTATATTATAGGATTATCATATATATCTATATATATATATATTATAATATATAATATATATATACATATACATACATGTATAAATAATGTGCGTGCGTGCGCGGAAGATAAAACCATTGTAAATATCAAAATCACTCTAGTAGGTTTCTCTTGGTCGGGATTAACTCTCTTTCATTTAGCTTAGGATTATACTGCGTTATAAACTGAAATGTCTGAGATGGAGTCGGCAGTCATAGGTAAGCCTAATCTCTAAGCCGCAGAGAATGATTTTTCAAGATAACTATTTCTTCAAGTTCCTTCGCTGCCTTGCTGTTTTACGTAATTATATATACACATACACACAATTGCGCGAGAACACACACCAACACACATATATATCATATATATAATTATTGAATTGAATACAGAATTTAGGCCAAAAGCCAAACACTGGGACATAGAGGTCATTCAGCGGTGGGGAGTAAATTGAGAGTAGGTAGGTCTGAAAGGTGTTAAAAGAAGGAAAAGTCAAATGGAAGAAAGCTTCTATAAGTGGACCCTGCAAAGAACCTTTAATACCTACAGTGCACTAGCCACCTACGGGTGTATATATTTATGCAGTTTCCCCTAACAGGAAATGGTCAGGAGAAAATCGACGCAAGGTAACTGCGGGTAAGGTAACTCATCAGCAGCACTTCAAGGCCCTTCACTTCTGCACCTTTTTTTCCACACACTCTATCCAACTTTCCTCGATCTTCCTCTCCGATTTAGCCGTAATGCTCCTAATGCACTTTTTCCAAACTATCATCATCATCATCATCCTCCATCCTTTCTACATGATCTTGTGCTTCAGTACTTTCACCGTCTATGCTAACATTCACTGCTCTGATCATTCACCCTTGTGACTTACCTCTGCTCCTATTTTCTTTCAACTTTCTCTTCTTACACCTACATCTCTGCTGCCCTTTTTCTCTAAGGCCATGGTTATACCACGTTATTTTTATTTAGCATTTTATAAATTAAAGCTACAAGGAAACCAATTCTGCTCGTCTTAATTAGTGAATAATTTATAAAATACAGAAGAATTTTATTCGTTCATTATTTCCGTGCAAATTAATTTTATATGGTGACCGAAAAAAGCCGAAATTCCTTCTCATTTGATATTTTGTATCCATGTCGTTCTCGGGAAAGTGCTGCGTCCCTTTTGATTGACGACCAGCAGGAAAAAGTCATTTAATTTTTCATTTGTATTTAATATTTTGGATTACCGTTAGTTGTTCTGTAATTGAATTACATTTCGCCGATTATGATTAAAATATGGGAAAGCAAAATTCCCATCTTTCGGAAAATATTCTGGAATAATGATAAAAATAATCTTCTAACACGTTTGTAATATTCTTTCAGGATTTTTATGACCCTTTACTGATGCTTCACGGAAATGAATTAAATGCCTCTTAACATATGAGCAATGACATCAGCGCATGACGAGAAAACGCAATTAAACCCGCGGAAGAATCCCTAGAAAACATAACGGCATGGAAATCAAACCCAGAGAGTCTTTCACCAAGCTCTTACCAACGCTTTAAGGATCACGGTAGAGGAAACTCGAGTCAAGGGGGACGATACTTTAGAACAATGACTCGTAAACTGGGGGCCAAGTGGCAGAATGCAGGCGGCCATAATCTGGGGATATGTAAGCATAAAACTATGGGTTTTATACATGCATGGGTTATGCTTGGCGGTGGGAGGTGGACCATGGACAAGTATCCTGTAAGAAAAGTGGGTAACGACAAGAAGTTTGGGAACTACAGCTCTAGATGTTCCATATGCAGGAGCCTTCTTGTTTTCCACGCAACAGAAACGCTGAACTCTGCCGAGACTGGAACTTGCTCATACTGATGACTTTCGGTCATCACCGTGCTCTAGTCAGCTATCCTGCTGGGGATTGTTGAATAGAATGGAATATAGAGGTTAAGCCAAAGGCCAAGCACTGGGACCTACAAGGTCATTCAGCACTGGAAAGGACATTGAGAGTAGGTAGGAAGAAAACTTCACAGTTGCACTTTGAAGTAATTAGATGGTGGATAGCAAGATGGAAGAATTATAATATGAATGGAGATACAGTAAAAGCAATGAAAGGGGTTGCAAAGTTAAGTACATTTTAGTTTTATCAGACCACTGAGCTGATTACCAGCTCTCCTAGGGCTGGTCCGAAGGATTAGATATATTTACGTGGCTAGGAACCAATTGGTCATCTAGCAACGGGATCTACAGCTTATCGAGAAATGAATTTCTATCACCAGAAATAAATTCCTCCGATTCCGCGTTGTCCGAGCCGGGATTCGAACATCAGACCACCGGATCGGCAGCCGAGCGATCCGGTGGGCTGAAGTTCGAAAGGGGTTGCAGCTAGGGGCCGAAGGGACGCTGCAAAGAACCATTAGTAATGCCGACAGTGAACCGACAACACTACCACCCTACGGAGGGGGATTGTTGAACGTATCCAAGACGCAAAATCCTTCACTTTGGTCGAAACTGGAGCTTGGTTACATTGGTGGCTTTTGGACCTCGTTAAAAACCATTATCCCTTGTCCGACCATTACAGATTGTTGCGAGCTTTAGCACTCTCTTGACTTCTGGCGAGTAGGGGGCTTAACTATATACTCAATTCTCTGGTATTCGGGCTTGAACCCCCATTAAGTGGCAAGACTCACTTAAGTGTAAAATTAACCAGAGTAAATAAAAAGTAATAATTTATCAGTAATAAGACTATAAAAGTAATGAAGGTAATGAGTGAATTGGAGGACTTTTCAGGCTCTTTGGGAAGCTAATAATGAGCCATGTAGCATTCATTAGACCTCCAGAT
The DNA here is from genome assembly GCF_015104395.2 of Macrobrachium nipponense. Taxonomy (NCBI): domain Eukaryota; kingdom Metazoa; phylum Arthropoda; class Malacostraca; order Decapoda; family Palaemonidae; genus Macrobrachium; species Macrobrachium nipponense. The sequence continues at coordinate 90,082,258 of NC_087202.1, read as the reverse complement.
GGATATAGTGTTTGTCTGAATTATATATCATTTGGTTAATTTGCCTTTAGTTGTTAGCTATCTACTTGCAATGGCCATGTATTTGTTCATACTTTTTCTTTCATAACGGGATTCTATATTAAGTACGTGATTGGTTTGTAATAACCTTGCAAGTTTATTTTGGACTGTCCTTAATAACAATAATAATACTAATAATAATAGAAGGGAAATTGAAGTCAGAAGGGTCGAATGAAAATAAGCAACCATGCAGTTTCACAGGAATTTCATAACTAGACTTTTGCGCCAAGACAGCTGAGGACATTTAGTAATGGGTCGTTAAAATAAATAACTGTAGATTCCATAACGGCCTAACAGCATTCCAGGCCCTGGAATGAGCCTTTGAAGCAGCCCCAAATAATACTCAAAATATTATCTAGGACGGTTTCCTAGATTATATTTGCATGTAAAAACCTCATTATGGCGTCTCCCCAATTTCGTTCATCCTTGAAACCTCTTGCCAAGATTCACCCTTCATTTTCTCCGAAAAGAAACTCTTTCTTTCCTGTCCCGGCTGCTTTCATTACAGTCCCAGCACAAACTTGACATTTTCAATGAATTAACATACTTATGAATCAAAAGCCATTTTAGCCTCATTTTGTATATATATATATATAATATATATATATATATATATATATATATATATATATATATATATATATATATACATGCATGTACGTTTAGGTTTGCATGCAGGCTTACACTTTGTTGTTAGCTGTTTTATTAATCTTATTTTCAATTCGTTATGATCAATCTGCCATTAAATTTTTCATCCTAGAAGACCATGTCTTTTGTAAGAACATTGTTGTTGTTCTCAGTCTGTTTCTCAATTCAATCAATTCCCTGTAACTTTCTAATCCCGATCCAAAACATATCCTTAAATAAGAATAATAATCTAATCCTGAAATATTAACCTCAAAATTCACCTGATCCTCTATTACGTCGGGCACCATTCATGAACATGCTCGTTTTCTTTCATGTCAAAAGTCACAAGACTAGCACGGCTGTCCAAAATAAAAACCTAGGTTACCATATGAAAGTCACCTATCTGAGGCTTCATCTTTAAGCATACTTTATATTTTGGTGAACTATCAACAATGAATAGGCACCATAAGATATATGATATAATATCAAGAAGCTATTGGATAAAAAGCCTTTTCTCTTGGAGTCTGAACCATCGTATCTCTTGTTAGGCCAACTCTTTACATATTCACTATTTAATCCTGCAACCTTTGCATTATGTACTGATGGAGTATTTTTTATTGTAAATTCCACTAGGCGTTGTTCTCGTCTTTCCTTGGCAAGAAGTAAGTACTTGTTGATAATCCTTTTATTTGTTGCTTTCTTTAGACCTGGAATAGAAATGGGGTTAATTCTTACTCTAAACCACAACTGCATTCCAGAGTCGAAAATATGGCGTTCTTATTTGTTAATGTGTGCTTTGAACGTTTCTGACATTCATTTAATAGCAAAGGATCAATTTGGGAGACGCTGACCCCATCCTTACATCCTCCATGTATGCAGAGCCACAGTTGGACACCAAGGCGAGATGTAAAGAAGTATTTAACCTAGCCTAATCTAGGGTGGTGCATACTTATCTAACTGAGGAGAGGGTGCCTCACTTACCCTGAACCCATTGCTTACCCTAACATGAACACAGTAAAACAAATAATTGGGTTTGTGACTTAACCTAGCTTAGCATAAAACAGGGCACCTAGTCCTTGCCTAGCTGAGGGAAGGGAGCTTGGCCCCCTTGGACACTCCATCCAACCTTACCTAGGGCATTATAGATTAAAATGAATAACAGGATTGTGACCTAACCTATCCTAACAAAGAAGTCCCACTAGCCACGTTTTCTTTGCATCTGGGTTACACATGGGCATTTTGTCGACAATTCTGTTAGGTATTGTTTTCTTTGGGCCTTGGGTAGTCATGGGCACGTGTTGTCAATTCCAATAGGTGTCATATCTTTCATGCCTGGGTTAGATATGAGTATATGTTTTTGATGACAGAACTATCAAATGTTGCTTTCTTGATGTATCGGCTATATATGGCCATTTGGATGACAATTTCACGTGGTGCTGTTTTCTTTGAGCTTTGACTTGACTTGGACATTTGGTCGGAAATTCCAATTGCCAGTTTTCTTTGGGCATGGGTTTGATACAGGCATTTAGTTGACAATTCCACTAGGTGGTGTTTTCTTCAGGCAAGGGAAAGATATGAGAAATTTTTGACAATTTCACTGGAGTTCTTTTTTCTATGGCCAGGTTACATATGGTTAACAATTCGATTAGGAAGATAATTCCACTGGATGCTGCTTTCTCTGAGCTTGTGCTACATTGGGCATTTAGTTGACAATTCAATGCCTTTTTTGGAAGGCATTTCGTCGCGACCTCCACCAGTTTTCTTCAGTCCTGGATTAGACATGAGCATTTTGCGGACAATTTTACTAAGTGTGGGTTATTTAGGTCTGGGTTAGAAATGAGTTTTTTTAAAGTACCCTTTTATCTAGGCCTGGGTTGGAAACAGGCATTTACCCATAATATCACTCGCCCATTTTTCGCTTTGTTTCTTCACGTCTGAGACAGATTAGGTTATACTGTTTCTTTGAGCCTGGCAAGAGAAGGATAGTACTTTGCTCTTCCCAGTGGGGTTGGAACACAGGAAGGCGTGGAAAAACAGAAAAAAAGGATTGAGAAAAGGGAAACAGTAAATCTGTGTAATTCTTTAAATATCATAAAATATTTTTAAAAATGTCTATTCCGTGCTCTGTTGCCGAGTTTAATAATGTCTCATTTTTATTTCTGTCCGCGTAACATGTATTTCTTCACCCTCTATTTTTGGGAGAGTTAAAAAACGCTGAACCGTGGAAACTTAAAGAAATGCCGTGACTAGACTTTATGCTCGCGGATAACTGGAGACGGTAGGTTTTACGAGCGGACATTTATAGCTCATTTCTGTTTTTGTTGCGAGTTCCTAAATAAAAATGGCCTTTCAAAACAAATCCCCTTGAAAGGGTAATGCCATCACTTCGTTAGTTCTGATTCAGTCAAAAGATTGGGGCCATTTTAAAAGATTATAATTATTGGCTTTGATCATTTAGATGATTGTTTTATCCTTAAATTTTATATCATTTTTATCTATCAAAATGTAAAGAAATTCATGGAGAAGAGGCCTAAAGACCCTCAAATTGCATTACAAATCACGGCAGAATAGACTGACAAAATGAGAAAAAGGAAAACATACTCAAACACACTTAAGAATCCCACAGTAAATAAATACATAATATACGAAAATGAAAACAGAACGAAAGGAAAAAATCTGTCAGACCTTAAAAACGGTTACCTACTCTTTCCTCACAGTACAGCACCCGTCCCATCATTTCGTGCTTAAGCAACCATAAAATAATCTTTGGAGATAATATACATGAAACGCTGGTAAAATATGTTAATGACATTTTACCATTCGAAAAGCAGACCATGGTAATGCATAAACCCCCAGATCAATTAGAATGGTCGGTATATAATATATTATAATATTATATATATATATATATATAAATATATATATATTATTATATATATATCTATATATATATATAAAAGTATTATATATATATTACTTCAGTAGTTCCAGGAAGACAACAGTCTAAGAAACATGCTTTAATCAATATTTAATCAACGTTGGTTCAACGCATCATCTGTCTGCAAAGATTAAAAGTTTTTTTAGATAAATTACAAGATAAAAGCAAAAATTATCACAAAAATCAGCTAAAATGAAATAATTGAAAATTTTTAAAATAAAACATGTGTAAATGAGGAAGGCCACCAGTTCAAGGAAGGGACAGAGTTAAGTGACCACAACAGTTGGTACTTACATGCCCAGACAACACTTAGGCCAGAGAGAGAGACGAAGAAATATTCGAGTTTAAACCTGGAGAGAGGTGCTTGATAAATAAAAGACTCAAGGGCCGTTAAGTAGACTGTTTGTCAAGTAGGGCCTATTATTGAAAAAAAAAAAAAATTTCCACTGTAATTTTGCCTTTGGATGCACGAGTCCTATTATCAGAAAATAGTCTTGACCCCGTCCTATAACTAAGACCTAGATGGCTATAATATCGAACTTGCAACAGTCTTCGAGAGGATCCAACGTAATTACTAAGGCATCTTGGCCATTGAAATTTACATATTAGATTGGATCTAATGAATCTCTGACTGAAGCTTGTCCTTATAACTGAAGAAACCTCCAATTTTCTTAGGGTTCATAAGAATGAGGTTCATTTTTAGAAATCCTAGTTCCTTTTTAATAATTTGTTTAACTTTGGATCGTAAATTACCAGAATGAATAAAAGGAATTTGGGCATACGTAGTTAGTTTTGGAACGTTAAAGTTCGTAAATAATGCCTTGCCATTGGTTTCCCTGAAATAGAAAATTCAACTCCATATCTGCAGCTCTGTTGTCTTATGTCCCCGAAAGGCGCAATAATATTTATACTTTGCTACAAGTTTTTATCTTTTCGAGTTCTCGACTTTTCAAAAATTTCGAGACTCTGGAAGTCGGGCAGAGCACAAAGTCCCCACCTGAGATCTCAATTGCTTAGTTTTGGAAGTTACCGATCCGCGAATTGCTTCCCCTTCAAGGTTTCTGGAAGATTTCTCCTTTAAAGGATATTTCAATTTTGATGTCTATTGGGAAATAACGCCTCAAGTAAAAAACAAAGGTAAACTGAAATATATCTTTGATGAGCAAACATGTACGAGTATGCTACAGGATTGTTGTTTAGTTGTTCGCATTTTTTATAACATATCTAGAGCAAATATGTGATCCGTTTTTCTAAAAGGGATCAATCTGGGGTTTATCGTGACCCACCGCTCACATCAAAATCCTATAGTTTGTTTTGAGTTTCATTTTTGGGATGAAGTGGTTAACTCCCTCATCATGCCCCGAAATAATTTCTTTAGTGGGATGTTTTGCCGCAGATGGTTACCCGTCCAGTGTTAGCCCAGATTCACTGTTCTAGCTCCTGTGGAGTGATGTGGCAAGAGGGATTACTAAAACATATTTTGTTCTGGAAAGCTTAAGACAATGTAATAATAATGTATATTATAATATGAACTACTGGGAAAGCTAAGTTACCTAATCTCAAAATAACTGCAATTGCACGTCGAATAAATTCAGCTATGTCATTATTAGATTTTTAAAATGCAACTTTCTTTAGTTTCTGAAAATTTTTCAAATGCAACTTTCTTTATTTTCTGAAAATTGTTTGTATGGTGTTTAACGTTGCATGGAACCAGCGGTTATTCAGCAACGGGACCAACGGCTTTACGTGACTTCCGAACCACGTCGAGAGTGAACGTCTATCACCAGAAATACACATCTCCAAACCCCCTAGTGGAATGCCCGAGAATCGAACTCGCGGTCACCGAGGTGGTATGCCAACATCATAACGACCACGCCAATGAGGCGCTCTAGTTTCTGAAAATAAAATTCAGAATTTTGAACAGAGTAGAATGAACGACGTAGACAACCAGTTTCGAATTTCAGTCGAAGCTAGTATAAGTTGCTTTCTTGCTTGTTTGTACAGATTGTTTACTTGAATCTTTGTTGTTTGACTGGACGCAGCAAGACCAATCTCAAAATGTTACCGATGGATTTGAGGGGAATTTTGTATTTCAAGAAACACGGCATTAGGTTCTGAAATGAATTCGAAAGTGATTGTTTATGATTTGTGAGTGTGCCTGTGTTAGATACGATTCACTTATAAGCTGGTTATCTACTTTTTTTTTTTAGTTTTCTGTAAAAGACGATTATTGAGTTGGCTATTTGTCTGTCCGCCCGTACTTTTCCTGTCCTCCCTCCTATCTTAAAAACCACTGAGGCTAGAGGGCTGCAAATTGGGATGTTGATCATCCACCCTCCAATCATCAAACATACCAGATTGCAGCCCTCTACCCTCAGTAGATTTTTTTATTTTCATTTTTTTAGCATTCGAGTATAACGTCACTCAATATTTCAGCAGTCAAATTTGAATGCTTACCATATTTGATTTCCGGTAGGTATCCAAAAACGAGACACTTTATACTCAGTATTATATTTCAGGCGCCTTGTCCAATTATATTGTCACAATAGCCACCAGATAAATGAAGGTAGTAAATTGATAATAAATGTGAAGAAAGAGAAACGCAGAAGAGATAAGCGTTATGAATCTTATATTATCATACAAATAAATGAATACGATCAATAATATTTTCGCTGTAAGGGGAGTGGAAAGGGTAAAATCAGATCGCAAAACAATAAAATCGAAAGGAAACTTCAAGGTTCCTTGAAAGTCAACTTCATGAAAGAGAGCATCGCCTTGAGTACTGGAATCCAATTTCATCCTCATCTCCACAGCATCCAGCCTGCTCGACTCTGAGCTATGAGCGGGGAGAGGAAGACGCGCCCATAAAAGAACAATAATCTGTCTATGATGTAGGCCAATGCCATTCTGGCAAGGACTCCTAGCGTTACGAGACTTGTTTTGTGTCGTTGGCTTTTTATAATCTGGCTTAATGAATTAACGGCCGCTGCCTCTCATCGCGAGATCCTGCCAGGAAATTATTCCTGCAAAGCTCGAGGGATCCTAAGAAGATTAGATTTCTCTTCCGAGAATTCTGGGGACGAGAGTTTATTTCGGCATGTTACTACTCCTCCTTAGTACTGGAGACACATAATCCGCAATAAAGACTGCCAAAGAGGGTAAGAATCACACTCATAAAATCTTGGGAAAACATTCTGAGAGTAAAAGTAGCGAGATTTGCTCCTATTATTTTACTAAATGTACATTAATGAGCTATTCATCTTTTATGGGGCTCTTCTGGGATGTCTTGTCGTCTTCGCTTTTCCTGCCCTTAGCAAAGATGAGGGGCTGATACGTAATATATATACTACAGTACCGTGGCTGTATTAAGAAGCTGCTAGATCCTCTTCTCTTCCAAACGCCTTTAGGAGTTCTTGTTGCCTTCCTTTAACTATTCTATGATTCACTTCTGTCATCCCCTGCCTACCGCCGCCACCCGGCCTCCACCCCCGTTCAGTAAGCATTTTACTTCTACATACAAACAAGAACCCAAACTACTTTCATTATTCCATTTTCCCGGCGACAGTTAACCATCATAGCATTTATATAGGATACGTTCACTTCCAGCTTAAACCACCACATAACAGTTTCTTAACCTTTAACTAGGGTCGTCAGCCTCACTTCACTATTGCCAATTAACAAAGCATATACGTCCAGGATACAGACGCAGCAGCCGTACTGAAATGTGGGCTTGGCTAAAGGTATACCTACAGCAGTAGTACACTGTTGTGCTATGCATTATAAGCATAAAAAAGGCGGCTTTGTTAACAGTTTAATAACCTATTGGAGATTCAGGGGATATGGTAACCTCATCTTACTAAATCTGGGATTTAGTGTTCTAAATTCGTTGCTGAGTAAGGATACATGAATTTTCTTTGTTTTCGTCGCCTTTATGTGTGGTCATGTATAGAAGGCTATACATGATCACACACAGCGCATTTCATGGGAATATGTGATAAACAGGCGTAGCCATGGAATAATTACCTCTTAAGAAGAAACTGTGTATCGTTACCTAGTCTTACCCAAATGTACGAGATTTTGGCAGGTCTAGCTTCGTTTGAATAACTTAAAATGCTTTTCTAGTTGGGAGTTGGGTCTTTGGC
>NC_087202.1:90051994-90071994 GCF_015104395.2 Macrobrachium nipponense | reverse complement strand
CAATGGCACCATCGCGGTCACTGCAAAAGTTTTAAATCAGAAATGTCAATCGAAGCGATGGGCGGAGGAGTTCTAATGGGTTCCCTCGGAAGGAAGGAAAGAAGGAAGGAGGGAACGAAGTACTCCTGCAACTGTTTCTGGCAGTCGACTTCGACATTTGGGTTAGTGCGAGGGACAAATTAAGTGAATCTGTTTTGTCGAAGAAAGGCGAATCCGATGTTGAAAAGATGTTTACTTATCTATTAGGATCTTTCCAAGATATTAACCCCCAAGTGTTTTCGGGGTCGTTATCTAGGAATAATATTTCTTAGCGGTCATTATCTTTATGATACTGACAGTCTTTTGTTTATGTTTTACGGTAACTCCCAACGGGCTTGTACTAACACGCCTCAAAGGTGGATACTTACCGGGTTAAAACCAGTAGGGGGTCCCTATATTGGAAAGATACATCTGCTGTGTATAACATATTTTTTTCTACATTTTTACAATACGACCGTATCCACTGTACACATAATTCTTAAAATTTAGTGGACCAGGATTTACACACCTGTTGGGTAGTATAACTTTTTTTTCTTTTTTTTTTACGAAAAATTAAGGAGTTTAGTACTGATTGTATTTTGTGAAGTTCCAATTAAAAGAAATAATACAATCATGATCTCTTACATCTTATTTTTTTTCGTCTTTAGAACATTCCAGTAAAACAATTCTGCTATATTTCTTATGAAGTGAATGTAATTTTATAAGGTCCCAGCTAAATAACGCGGGTGTCTCTCTTATAAGTATTAAATATAGTTCTCAGAAGATTCAGGTGAAAAAAATATTGATATACCTCCTATGTTTTTCATGCATTTTTAGTTGAGGAAATTCCTGTGAAAAATGCTGATATAACTTTCATGAATGAAATGCATTCTTTTTATAAGATTCTGTCATGTATTGAGCGTATTTCTAGAGTATTTCATTGTAAAAAAAAAAGGTGATATATCTCTTGTTTACTGAATGTACTATTCAGAAGAGTGTAGTGAAAAGATACTGAACATTACTTTTATGTACTGAGTGTACTGTTTAGAACATCCAGAGAAAAATTCTTTCTTAGATACTGAATGTAATTTTTGCTAAGAGAGTAGTGATGATAACAAAACAGAAAACTTATGGATATTCTGTTGTTTTTATATTTAGTGTCTAATTGGAGGTGACTGCATTTTATATTACCTCCTGGGTCTCTTGCAACCATTAGTCAATGGCCACGGGAATTTACGCGCCACCTAGAATTCATATGTGGTCACCTTTCCAAACACTGATCAAACTCAGCCATTCCTGAACTTTAGTGATCTCGAGATCAGCGATGTAGCGGTCATATTGCTTACCCTTGCGAATTATATCCCCTCGACAATAACATTATGTTGTTAATTGTATTTTTGTTTATTTATTTGTTGTTTCCTTCTCGTTTCGTAAGCAAGACTACGACAAAAGTTGTCAAAAATCCTTACGAAAGCTTTAGCAAACGGAAGGGTTACAAGGGTCATCCAAGAAGGTATTCCTTCGCCAAGGCCGAGTCATCCAACAACCCCCGTCCCCCTTCAATAATAATCACTGTCAAGATCTAGGTAATTAGATCGAGAGAGAGATTAGGATCTTTGGATTGGTGCCCACCTTCACTAGATGACTTGGCCTTCGCGGAGGATTACGGTCCCTGAAAGCTATTACGTTAATGAAGTAAATGCAAGTAACACATTTTGACTTAAACCATCAATTGGAGATATCCTCTTTGGTCACTTTTCGGGCATTTCTAAGCATCTGCAGCTATCAGATTCAGTAGCCAGCCTGAATCTGAAATTAGCCTGTGCTACGCCCCCCCCCCCTCTTTTTTTTAGATTAAAAAACTTGGAAAAATCCTCCTGGTGGTGAGGATGTACAAATATTTATATATCGAAGTTATGCAATAATATGGATTTAAAATGTACATATAATACACAATGTTAACACATGTGCATATAATAGAAATGCTTCTGGATCATCATAGATTAGTAATCTTGCATATAACCAATGGAATAATTGTTGCAACACTAACATTGCCAATGGTACAAAAAGTTCGCGAAGGAAAACTCTAACATTTAATCGTAATGATTTTAATGAAGGGATTACTCCAATTACGAGGAATTAGATGACTAGTCTTTTCGCTGGATGATATAATAACACAACAAACATGATGTTTCATTGATTTGTGATTTAATAAGATGTTTAATACCTATTGCAGGATATGCTCTCCATCATTTCAATTGCTCTTCTCTAATGATTTACTCTCCTCTCTCTCTCTCTCTCTCTCGTCTCTCTCTCTCTCTCTATCTCTCTTCTATATATATAATATATATATATATATATACTATATATATATATATACATACAATAAATATATATAATATATATATACATTATATATATATATATATATATATTACTTATATATATAGAGATATATACTATATATATACATAATAAATATATATAAATATTATATACTATATTATATATTATAGATATATATATTATATACTGAAGCATGATAGATATATATATAATTATGTATATATATATATCGATAAATATGTTATATAGCTAGTATTATATATAGATATATATATATATATAATATATATCATAATTATATATATCTATATATAAATATTATATATATATATATACTATATAGAGGAAAGTAATCATTAGAGAAGAGCAATTGAAATGATGGAGAGCATATCCTGCAGTAGGTATTAAACATCATCTTATTAAATCACAAATCAATGAAACATCATGTTTGTTGTGTTATTATATCATCCAGCGAAAAGACTAATCATCTAATTCCTCGTAATTGGAGTAATCCCTTCATTAAAATCATTACGATTAAATGTTAGAGTTTTCCTTCGCGAACTTTTTGTACCATTGGCAATGTTAGTGTTGCAACAATTATTCCATTGGTTATATGCAAGATTACTAATCTATGATGATCCAGAAAGCATTTCTATTATATGCACATGTGTTAACATTGTGTATTATATGTACATTTTAAATCCATATTATTGCCTAACTTCGATATATAAATATTTGTACATCCTCACCACCAGGAGGATTTTTCCAAGTTTTTCAATCTAAAAAAAAAAAAAAAAAAAAAGAGGGCTAATTTCAGATTCAGGCTGGCTACTGAATCTGATAGCAGATGCTTACAAATGCCCGAAAAGTGACCAGAGAGGAACAAGTAGAATATACTAATATATATATATATATATATATATATATATATATATATATATATATATATATATATATATTATATACGAATCTTCAGAGGGTGTCCATGATACAAGTTGTAAAAGGATCAAGTTTATTACTACGAAACGTTTCGCACATGAAACATTTGTGCTTCATCAGTATGTTAAAGAGCAGTAAGACAAATAAACAACATACATAACCATAAAACACAAACAGAACTCACATATATTAAAATAGTCTTAAAATTACCCCCAAAAAAGAAAAAAAAAGTACAAAGTAAGAACTGTAGAGAGAACACCCAAACACTAACCGTCCATGAGGAGAGAAGATGGAATGACCTATTGTCAGATGCAGGTGACGACGTTAACTATGCCAAGTATAGAGTGGCTGAAGAAGTATTACCATTCCACTATATATATATATATATATATATATATATATATATATATATATATATATATATATATATATATTCCCAAAGAATAGTGATTTCGATATCAAACACTATTTAGGGCTTAATATTTATGCATATAAAATGATTTGCAGGTGATTAAGTGGAATGGTAATACTTCTTCAGCCACTCTATACTTGGCATAGTTAACGTCGTCACCTGCATCTGACGATAGGTCATTCCATCTTCTCTCCTCATGGACGGTTAGTGTTTGGGTGTTCTCTCTCTTTTTACTGTTCTTACTTTGTACTTTTTCTTTCTTTTTTTGGTTAATTTTAAGACTATTTTAATACATGTGAGTTCGGTTTGTGTTTTATGGTTATGTATGTTGTTTATTTGTCTTACTGCTCTTTAACATACTGATGAAGCACAAATGTTTCATGTGCGAAACGTTTCGTAGTAATAAACTTGATCCTTTTACAACTTGTATCATGGACACCCTCTGAAGATTCGTATATATATATATATTATATATGATATATATATATATTTATTATATATATATTATATATAGTATATATAGATATATATATATCTATATATATATATATATATTAATAGTATATTCTACTTGTTCACCTGCAACTCATTTCATGCACATAAATATTTAGCCCAAAATATTGTTTAAAACCGAAATTACTATTCTTTGGGAATAACTAATCAAATTCACAGCCTATTCGTTCTACTAAACCAAGCTTCGGTTCGAATACTGTCCGATCCAGAAATATTTATGAGTTACAATTCCCCTGGGTGGAAGTTATTCCCGAGATATAATCAATTACCCAAGATTTAGTCAATTACTCAAGATATAGTTAATTTAACCTAAATATAGTTTAATTACCCAGATATAGTCAATTACCCAAAGAATGTAGTCAATTACCCAATTAGATAGTCAATTACCCAAAGATAGAGTTCCCATACAATTACCCAAGATATAGTGAATTACCCAAGATGTAGTCAATTACCCAAGATGTAGTCAATTACCCAAGATGTAGTCAATTACCCCAAGATATAGTGAAGTTACCCCAAGGATGTATCAATTTACCCAAGATGTAGTCAACTTACCCAAGATGTAGTCACTACCCAAGATGTATCAATTACCCAATATGTCCCGTCAACTACCCAAGATTAGTCAATACCCGAAGTAATAGTCCCAATTAACCCAAGATATATCAATACCCAAGATGTAGTCATTACCCAATATAGAAATCCACTACCCAAGATATAGTCAATTACCCAAAGATATAGCCAACTTACCCAAGATATAGTCACTACCCCAAGATATAGTCAATTACCCAAGATTATATTCACCTACACCCAAAGATAATAGTCAATTACCCAAGATATAGTCAATTACCCAAGATATGTCCCAACTCCCAAGATATAATACCCCAAGATATAGTCAACTTACCAAATATAGCCCAACTACCCAGATTACCAGTCACTAACACCCAAGATAGGTCCAGTACCCAAGAATAGTCAATACCCAAGATATAGTCAACTACCCAGTCCCTAGTTTTCCCATTACCCAATATAGTTTCTACCCAAGATATAGTCAATACCCCAGCAATATAGTCCCAACAACCCCAAGATATAGTCAGTACCCAAGATATAGTCACCCTACCCAAGATATAGTCCACTTACCCAAGATAGAATCCCAACTACCCAAGATATAGTCAACTACCCAAGATCCCTAGTCAACTAACCCCAAGAATATAGTCCCAAGTTACCCAAAGATATAAGTCAACTACCCAAGAATAGTCAATACCCAAGATATAAATTCCAATAACAAACTATAATCAACTACCCAAGATATAGTCATAACCCAGAATATAGGTCAAGTACCCAAGATATAGTCAACTACCCAAGATATAGTCAACTACCTCCAAGATATAGTCAATTAACCCAAAATATAGTCCAATTACCCAAGATATAGTCCATTACCCAAGATATAGTCAACTACCCAAATATAGTCCAATTACCCAAGATATGTCAACTAACCAGATATAAGTCATTACCCCAAGGATATAGTCAACTACCCAGATATAAGTCAACTACCCAAGATATAGTCACTACCCAGATATAAGTCAAGTACCCAAGATTAGAAGTCAACTTACCCAAGAATCAGAGTCATTACCCAAGATATTCAATTACCCAAAATATAATCACCTACCCCAAGATATAGTCAATTACCCAAGATATAGTCAATTACCCAAGATATAGTTTCAACTACCCCAAGAGGTAGGCACACCCAAGATGTATCCAATTACCCAAATATAGTCAACCTACACAAGATATATCCAACTACCCAAGATAGGTCATTACCCAAAGATATAGTCAATACCCCAAGATTATAGTCAATTTACCAAAGATAATTGGTCAAATTTACCCAAGATATAGGCAATTTACCCAAGATAATGTTAACTACCCAAGGATTAGTCAACTACCCAAGAATTATAGTCAAACCTACCCCAGGATATAGTTCAAACCCCAAAGATATAGTCAACTACCCAAGATATAGTTCAATTACCCAAGAATAATTAAGTCCAAACTTACCCAAAGATGTAATTCAATTACCCAAGAAGTAGTCAACTACCCAAGGACCGTAGCCACCTTACGAGTTAAGAGTCAATTAAACCCAAGATATAGTCAATTACCCAAAGATTGTAGTAACTTACCCAAAGGGATAAGTCCAACTACCCAAAAAAAAGGGACCCTATAGTCAACTACCCACCAAGATAGAATTGTTCAATACACCCAAGATATAGTCAAACTCCCAAGAATATAGTCAATTACCCAGAAATATTGTTCAACTACCCAAGATATAGCCAATTACCCCAAGAAATCCATAGTCAACTACCCAAGATAAGTCAATTACCCAAGAATAGTCCAACTACCCAAGATATAAAAAGTTACCCAAGATATAGTCAACCTACCCAATTATATAGTCCAACTACCCAAGATTATAATTCCCACCTTACCCAAGAAAATCCCTAGTTCCACCTTACCCAAGCCTTACAGTTCAACTACCCAAGATATAGTCAATTAACCCAAGATATAGTCTTACCCAAGGATTTATAGTCAACTACCCAAGATTATAAATTAACCCAAGATATGTCAACTACCCAAGATATAGTCAATTCCCAGTAATTAAGTGTCAACTACCCAAGATAATAGTCAACCTACCCAAGGATATATCAATTACCCAAGATATAGTCAATTACCCAAGATATAAGTCAAGGTTACCCAAGATAATAAAATAACTTACCCAAGATATAGTCAACCCTGACCCAAGATATAGTCAATTACCCAAGAAATATAGTCAACCTACCCAAGATATTAGGTCAACCTACCCAAGATATAGTCAAATACCCAAGATACAGTTCACCCTAACCCAAGATATAGGTCAATTACCCAAGAATTCTAAGTAAATTACAACCCAAGATATAGTCCAAACTTACCCAAGATTAGGTCAACTACCCAAGATATAGTCAACTAACCAAGATATAGTCAATTACCCAAGATTATAGTCCAATTACCCAAGAACTACCCAGATTATCAAGTTCAATACCCAAGATATAGTCCCAATTACCCAAGATATAGTCAACTACTCCAAAGATATAGTTCAATTACCCAAGATTTATGGGTCAACTACCCAAGATTAGTCCACCTTACCCAATATAAGTCACTACCCAAGATATAGTCAAATTTACCCAAGATATAGTCAACTCCAACTACCAAACTATAAGTCAATTACCCAAGATATAGTCAATTTACCCAAGATCTAGTTCATTACCAGATTATAATCAACTTACCCAAGATATAGTCATTACCAAGATATGTTCAACTTACCCAAGATATAGTTCAACTTACCCAAGATATAGTTCCAACCTACCCAAGGAATATGTCAACTAACCCAAGATATAATCAATTACCCAAGATATTAGTCAAACTACCCAGAAGTCCAACCTACCAAGATGTAGTCATTAACCCAATATATAGTCAACTACACCCAAGATATTAAGTCCAACTACCCAAGATAATAGTCAATTACCCAAATATAGTCAACTTCCCCAAGATATAGTCAATTACCAAGATAAAGTTCAACGACCCAAGATTATAAGTTTAAACTACCCAAGATATAGAGTCAACAACCCCAGCTATATCAACTACTCAGATATAGTTAACTTACCCAAGATATAAGTCCAACTACCCAAGATAGTAAGTCAATTACCCAAGATATAAGTCAACTACCCCAAATATAGTCACTTACCCAGGATATAAGTCAATTACCCAAGGATATAGTCAAACTATCCCAAGATATTAGTCAATGTACCCAAGATGAGGTCACAACCAAAGATATAAGTACCGCCCAAGATATAGTCAACTACCCAAATTAGTCAACTACCCCAAGATATAGTCAACTAGCCCAAGATAGTCCATACCCAAGAATGTCAACTTTACCCAAGATATAGTTCAACCTACCCAAGATATAGTCAAACTACCCAGAATTACCCAGTCACTACCCAAATTATAGTCAATTACCCAAGATATAGTCAACTTACCCAAGATATAGTCAAACTTACGCCCAAGAATAGGCTCAACTACCCAAAGATATTTTAGTCAACTACCCACAAGATATAGTCAATTACCCAAGATATAGTCAACTTACCCAAGATATAGTCCAACTACCCGAAGATATAGTCAACTTACCCAAGATATAGTTCAACTTACCCAAGATATAGTCAACTTACCCAAGATATAGTTCAATTAACTCAACCCAAGATATGAGTCAATTACCCAGAATATAGTTCAACTACACCCAAGATTATAGTTCATTAACCCAAGATATAGTCAACTACCCGAAGATATAGTTCAACTTACCCAAGATATAGTCAAACTTAACCCAGGATAAGAGTCAACCTACCCCAAGATATAGTCCAACTACCCAAGGAATAGAGTCATAATATTCACAAAGACCCAAGATCAACTACCCAAGAATCAATTCATTACCCAAGGATATAGTCAACTTACCCAAAGATATATCAATTACCCAAGTATATAAGTCAAATACCCAGATATATCCCAATTAACCGCAAGGATTAGTCAACTTACCCAGAATCATTAGTCAACTACCCAAGATATAGTCAACTTACCCATGATATAGGTCAACAACCCTAAGATATAGTCAATTAACCCAAGATATAAGTCAACTACCCAAGATATTAGTCAACCTAGGACACCGCCCAAGATATAGTCAAGTTAACCATCCCAAGATATAGTCAACCTACCCAACAATATAAGTCACTACCCAAGATATTAGCTCAATTAGCCCCAAGATATAGTCAACTACCCAGATATAGTGCCAATTACCCAAGATATAGTCAACGACCAAGTATTATAAGTCACCTACCCCCAAGATTATTAGTCACAACCCATATATAAAGTCCCTTACCCAAGGATATAGTTACAACTACCCAAGATTATACTCAAACTTACCCAAGATATAGTCCAACTTACCCAAGATGAAAGTCAACTACCTACCCAGAATAGTCCCAACTTCCCCAGGATATAGTCAATTTACCCAAGTAATAGTGCCAATTAACCCAGAATGTATCACTTCCCAAGATATCTCAAGCGACCAAGATATAAGTCAACTAACCCAATATTAGTCAACCCAAACCCAGATATTAGTCAACTACCCCAAGAATTATGTTAACTAATTACCCAAGATAATAGTCAACTACCCAAGATATAGTCAATTACCCCAAGATATTAGGTCAACTTAACTCCCAAGAATATAGTCAACTACCCATGAAGAATATATCCAATTTAACCCAAGATAGTCCAGACCTACCCAAGATATAGTTCAACTTACCCAAGAAGGATGATAGTCCAACTTAACCCCAAGATATAGTCCAATTAACCCAACCCATGTAGTCATTCCCTATATGTTTTAAGTCCAATTACCCAAAAGTAATAGTCAACTTACCCAAGATATAGTTCAACTTACCCAAGATATAGTCAACTACCCAAGATATAGTCAACTTACACCCAAGATATAGTTTCAACTTACCCAAGATATAGTCCATTAACCCAATATATCCAATTCCCCAAGATATAAGTCCAACTACCCACCCAGATAAATTACCCAAGATACAAGTCAACTCCCAAGATTAGTCAACGACCCAAGATATAGTCAATTTACCCAAGATATAGTCAACTACCCAAGAATAAGAGTTAACTTACCCAAGGTATAGTCAATTACCCAAGATATAGTCAACGACCCAAGATATAATACTAAACCCCAAGTATAGTCAACTACCCAAGAAATTTTATAAGTCCAAAAAAAAAAACTTTACCCAATAAAAATAATAGTCAAAAATACCCCAAGATATAGTCAACTAACACAAGATATAGTCATACCCAAAGAATTAATAAAGTCAAAACTGACCCTAGAAATATTCGTCAACTACCCAAGAATATAGTCAAATTACCTCAAAGAATATAGTCAACTACCCAAGATAATAGACATACCCAAGATAGAGTCAACTACCCAAGATATAGTCCAACTACCCAATATCCCAGTCAATTACCCAAAGATAGTCAACTACCCAAGATATAGTCTACACCCAAGATATAGTCAATTACCCAAGATATAGTCAAACTACCCAAGATATGTCACTACCCAAGATATAGTCAATTACCCAAGATATAGTCAACTACAGATATAGTCAATTACCCAAGAATATAGTCTACCCAAGTAGTCAACTACCCAGATATAGTCAACTACCCCAAGATCAGTCCAATTACCCAAGATATAGTCACCTCCCCAAGATATAGTCCAATACCCAAATACAGTCCCACTACCCAAGATATAGTCAAGTACCAAGATATAGTCAAACTACCCAAGATATAGTCCCAATACCCAGATATAGTCAAACTACCCAAAGATATAGTCAATTACCCAAGATAGTCCAACTACCCATATAGTCACTAACCCAAGAGATATTCAACTACCCAGATATAGTCAATTACCCAAGATATAGTCCAACTACCCACAATATATATCAATTAACCCAAGATATAGTCATTACCCAATGATATAGTCAATTACCCAAGATATATCAATTACCCAAGATATAGTCAACTTGACCTCCCAAGATATATCAATTCACCCAAGATAGTCAACTACCCAAGATATAGTCAACTACCCAAGATATATTCAAACTACCCAAGATAGAAGTCAAACTACCAAGATATAGTAAACTAACAAGATTAGTCAATTAACCAAGAATAGTCAAACTCTACCCAAGATATAGTCAACTACCCAAGAATATAGTCAATTACCAAGATATAGTCAACTAACCCCAAGATATAGTTCAATTACCCAAGATATAGTCCAACTACACCCAAGATATAAGTCAATACCAAGAATAGACAACTACACACTATATAGTCACTACCCAAGATATAGTCAATTACCAAGATATAGTCAACCCTACACCCAAGATATAGTCAACTACAAGATATAGTCAATTACCCAAGATATAGTCAACTACACAAGTATAGTCCCAAAGACTTACCCAAGATATAGTCAACTACCCAAGATATAGTCAACTACCCAAGATATAGTCAATTACCCAAGATATAGTCAAACTACTCCAAGATAGTCAACTACCCAAGTATAGTCAATTACCCAAGATATAGTTCAATACCCAAGATATAGTCAACTACCCAAGATATAGTCAATTCAACTACCCAAGATATAGTCAACTACCCAAGATATAGTCAATTCAACTACCCAAGATATAGTCAACTACCCAAGATATAGTCAACTACCCAAGATATAGTCAACTACCCAAGATATAGTCAATTACCCAAGATATAGTCAACTACCCAAGATATAGTCAATTACCCAAGATATAGTCAACTACCCAAGATATAGTCATTACCCATATAATCAACTACCAAGATATAAGTACGTCACCCTAATACCATATGTCAACTACAAGATATAGTCAACTACCCAAGATAGTTCATACCCAAAGATATAGTCAATACCCAAGATATAGTTACGAACTAAGATATAGTCAATTACCCAAGATATAGTCAACTACAAGATATAGTCCAATTTCCCAAGATATAGTTCATACTCCCAAGATATAATCAACTACCCAAGATATAGTCAATTACCCAAGATATCAATTACCCAAGATATAGTCACCAGATATGTCAATTACCCAAGATATAGTCACTACCCAAGATATAGTCAACTCACAATATAGTCAACTACCCAAAGATAGTCACACGATAATATCAACTACCCAAGATATAGTCAACTACCCGAGATAGTCAATTACCCAAGATATAGTCAACTACCCAAGATATAGTTCAACTACCCAAGATATAGTCAACTACCCAAGATATAGTCAATTCAACTACCCAAGATATAAGTCAACTACCCAATATAGTCACTACCCAAAGATATGTCAATTACCCAAGATAGTCAAATACCCACAGATAAGTCAACTACCCAAGTATAGTCAAGTTACCCAGATATAGTCAATTACCCAAGATATAGTCAACTACCCAAAATATAAATTACCCAAGATATAGTCAACTACCCAAGATATAGTCAACTACCCAAGATATAGTCAACTACCCAAGATATAGTCAATTACCCAAGATATAGTCAACTACCCAAGATATAGTCAATTACCCAAGATATAGTCAACTACCCAAGATTTAGTCAACTACCCAAGATATCAATTACCCAGATAGTAATTACCCAAGATATAGTCAACTACCCAAGATATAGTCAATTACCCAAGATATAGTCAACTACCCAAGATATAGTCAACTACCCAAGATATAGTCAACTACCCAAGATATAGTCAATTACCCAAGATATAGTCAACTACCCAAGATATAGTCAACTACACAATATAGTCACCCTACCTAAGATATCAACCCTACACCCAAGATATAGTCAATTACCCATTATATAGTCAATTACCCAAGATATGTCAACTACACAAGATATTCAACTACCCAAGATATAGTCAAGATATAGAATTATATCAATTACCCAAGATATAGTCAACTACACAAGATATTGTCAAAACTACCCATATAGTCAATTACCCAAAGATATATAGTCAATTACCCAAGATATAGTCAATTACCCAAGATATAGTCAATTACCCAAGATATAGTCAATTACCCAAGATATAGTCAATACCAAGATATAGTCAACTACCTGGGAAACTTTGAAGGACAAAAAAAATTTCCTGAGCCTCCTTGTGCTGACTGTCCCTTTTATCCAGACATTACTGTTCTAACTATCCCATTTATCCACATATTACTGTGGTAACAGTCCAAGTTATCCATGAATTCGTGTACTAACCGTGCCAATTATTACTGTTATAACCGCCCCATTTAACCGGATATTACTGAAATGACTGCCCAATTTATCCATGCACTGCTGTTCCAACTGTCTCTCTTATCCAGGTATTACTGTACTGACTGTCCCTTTAATCCAGGTAGTAATCCAAAGACTGTCCCATTTATCCAGATATTACTGTAGTGACTGTTTAAAGGTCATTACCATACTGTCTGTCCCATCTATCCAGGCTACACTACACTAACTATCCCTTTTATCCAGGTATTATTACAATGACTGTACCATTTATCAGAGTATTACTGTACTCTGTCCCTTTTATCCAGGTATTACTGTGGTGACTATCCATTTAATCCAGGTATAACTGTAGTGACCGTTTCATTCATCGTCGCCTCTAAACTTAAACACAACCGCCCCCCTCCCCCACTTTTACAGAAGCACCCCAACAAAGACTGAGCTCACCCCTACTAAACCTACGTTCCTCGTTGGACGAGTGGTTTTCGCTTTCTGTTACCAGTCCGGTGGTCCGATGTTCGATTCTCGGCTCGGCCAACGCGGAACCAGAGGAATATATATCCGGTGAAGAAAATTCATTTCTCGAAATAATGTGGTTCGGATCCCACAATAAGCTGTAAGTCCCGTTGATAGGTGACCAATTGGTTCCTAGCCACGTAAAATATTTAATCCTTCGGGCCAGCCCTAGGAGAGCTGTTAATCAGCTCAGTGGTCTTGTTAAACTAAGATATTCATAACTTAACCTACTAAACCTGAACACGGCCCCAACTAAACCTTAACACATCCCTTGTTAAACCTAAACACACCCCATCTAAACCTTAAACATCCCCTGGTGAAAATAAATACATCCCGACTAAATCTAAACACAAACCTTGATACAGAATTATTAATCACAGTGAAGAAAACCATATTTCAATAATATAGTTCTTTGGTATAGAGTGCATGAGATGAGGCATGATAAATCCGTAGAGTGTATTGGCCACGTGCCTTAAAGTTACTGAGGGAAGGTGAACGGGGTATGGATTTGAAACCTACTCTACTACTACTTAAGTTGGGTCAAATTCTGTTCAGATCGGTCAAGCGGTCCGAACTTCTACTGAGCAAAGAGATACAAACATACAAATTTACAAACATTCACATTTATTATATATATAATAAATAATATATATATATATATATATATCATATATATATACTAATATATATATATTATTATACACACATATACTATATATAATATATACATATATATATATATATATATATATATTATATAATATATATATAATATATATATGCAGAAGCTAGGTACTATGTCGTACCTCTAAGTAAATGATGGTCGAAAGCTTTAATCCTGTACAAGAAATGTATATTTTAAACTACAAGAGGATTTTACTTCATTGTGGATTGTATCCCCATATATATATATATATAATATATATATATATATATATATATATATATATATATATAATAGCGTAAAATTATACCTTATTTAATGTCTGGATTTAAATGTGCAATTATAAATTGAAGTTAGTGTATAATTGTGCATATCAATTAAATGCACATATGGTAGCAGAGTTTATATTGCAGTAAAGTTTTATTAAATGGTAAAACTTTCCCTCATCATAAGCGAAGTACTTCCACATCAGGTCCGGAGCAGCTCTCTAACAATCAAAAGACCTTTCCGATTTCATGTTACGCATTCTAGTCTGTTAGTTTGTTTGCATGGTGTTTTTACGTTGTGTGGAACCCGTGGTTATTCAGCAACGGGACCAATGGCCTTAGGTGACTTCCGAACCACTTGGAGAGTGAACTTCTATCACCAGAAATACACATCCCTCACCCCTTAGTGGAATGCCCGAGAATCGAATTCATAGCCACCGAGGTGGCAGGCAAAGACCATACCAACCACGCCACTGAGGCGCTCTTATTCTAGCCTGACAAATAGCAAAGGTGTGTGTCGTGGCGAAGTCATCAGCAACTTACTTTGCCTTCATTTCCTATCGTACAACCTCTCTTTTCTTTATTATTCTGTTGCACATTTGTCGAAATATTTCACTGGGTAGTTTCGCTCTTCAAGATAGTAGGAAAATTACTTTTATGTCCATTAAAATCAATGTTTGTTCACTTTCATAACAATTTCCAAAGAAAATATTAAAAGTTTTGTCGCATATTTTTCGATATATTTCATCAAGCCACTGTAGGTGTCCCAAGAGAACGAAAATCGTATTGTCTCTGAATTTTCTTCTCTCGTGAAACAATATCTTCCGCCACAAGGGAGTTAAGCATCTTTTTCGTAAACCCTCACTGATTCCAGTGACATTTTCATAACGTTTCCACCTCGTGTATTTAATTACCATATTCTATGAAAAATTTTCCTTTCATAAAATGCAATTGTCATGCCATACTTACACGTAATCATAAAAAAAAATTAAATGTCATTTCATTTCGACTGAAATAAAACCTTTGGCGTCAGGATTAATCTTCAAGATTATTCAGAATTAAGCTACAAACGCAAAGTAAAAAAGAAATGATAAATAAAATAACATACAAGGAAATTTCAAAACCATCTCTTCTATAATGCAATATTTTACCTTTTCGAAATCCCCCACTATTATCTTATATATTTATATACATACATGCACACACACATTGTATATATATACATATATATGCAGTATATATATATACATATACATATATATATATACATATATATGCAGCATATATATATATATATATATATATATATATATATATATATATATATATATATATATATATTATATCTATCTATATATATATATATATTCTATATATATATTCTATATATATATATATATATATATATATATATATATATATTATATATATAATATATATATATATATATATATATATATATATGGAGAGAGAGAGAGAGAGAGAGGAGAGAGAGAGAGAGAGAGAGAGAGAGAGAGAGAGCTGTTAATAGTTGTCATATCTATTTTCGCATTTCTCGACTGTTTTTTCTTGGAAATCTATTCACTGGAGATTCAGTGAGGAAATCCTTGACGTTCCAGATGTGATCATGAAGATTATGTTCAATAAAACGATAATAAAGAATGAAGCTTTAGTGAATAACAAATAAATGAAATCAAAATAAAGAGCAACACACAAAAGGACATACCAAGGGCAATAATAGCATTCCGAGTTGGGTCAAAAGTGAACTTTTTCCAAAGCTGATGTTCCAGAATGAATCCAGAGAACAATGCAAGCCATTAGGATGAGAAGCGAACCATATCTCCTTTAGGGTTAATCCCAGAACCCAACCGGGCTCCTTCAGCAAGGGAAATGATGACAAGATCACCACCATCTCAACTCTGTTATTTCCTCTACAGCAGAGGGATGGATTCCAGTCCTCCGAGACCGTTCTGTTATCGAAATTAAGTTAAAGTTACTGTTCTAGACGTCTGTGATGACAACGGATCTTTATTGAAGTTGTGACTGCTTGGTCATCAATATGATTCTCGTAACTGCATCTGATTGTTCGCTTCTAAAATTCTTATGATAATTACTATTATCTTAAGACATCAATATATATATATATATATATATATATATATATATATATATATATATATATATTGGTAGAATATTCCATGAAATTATTTTTATTATTTTCTAATTAAGGGGCATAGAGGATAGATGGTTGTATGCATTTTTACGTTTCCGTAAAAGCAGCCAACTTCGTCACCGCCCATAATCTTGGGAAGATGCATAGTGGTATCTAGGGCGGTATTAGTTCTTTCAATAATGTGGTTTGCGTCCTTCCTGAAGTCGTCGGCAGGATTCCTCGTCATACGGCGGAACCTGGATGGATTGCCAAGCATTTCTTCCAGCTGCCTCAGGTACTCCACTCGCCCGAGTGAGTGCCAATGTTGCCGTTTTTTCTTCACAACATTGGCTTTTAGCAGTGTTACCATACGCAGTTCGTTTGATTTAAATGGTTAGAATGCGGAAAATTTCATGGTTAGAATGCTTATTTTCCGATGTAGATTTATTTTCCGTGACGTAAAAAAACTACACGTCACTAGCTTAGCATAAAGTATTTTTGACGAAGAAAAATAAAGGATTTCAATAAATTTATTTTTATAAATAAGCAGGATAAGCTGTATAACTTTATTTTCATAATAAAACATAAAAAGGCAAAGTGAAGAATTTTATTCCTCAGTGGCGTGGCCTGTGGTCGAAAAAGCCATAGAGGGTTGCCAGATGTCACCAGAAAGCTACACTGGTAGACGAAATCCCTCAAAACGGCAACCCTGCGGCCCGACCATGGATCAGGCAGCTCTTTTATTCACACGGCGAATACTCCGCCATGTCTTTGAGAAACCTAAGCCTGAAGCCAAACGTGCCGGAATAGAGGTTCTCCTTGACCCCATCTTCTCCCTCGTCAGTACCTCCGACAAACTTCAGCCTCTCCTGGTGGAGGTTTTGACGGAGCGCCTTCGTACCGCAGCCACCTGATGACTATGGAGATGAGAGAGGTCGCCAGAGGACTTCGAGAAAGGGAAGACATCGTGATTCGCCGTGCAGATGAAACAGCTGCCTTCGTCCTGGTTGGGCGAGTGGAGCACCTGAAGCAGCTCGACGAAATTCTTGGCAATCCATCCAAGTTTCGGCGTATTACGAGGAATCCTGCAAACGACATCTTTGAAAGGACTCATACCGCCGTAGGTGCTCTGCACCTTCCAATGATTATCGGCGACACGATGTTGACTACATCTACAGAAAAAAAACGCACCAAGGCAACAACCCTCTATGACCCATAATCAGCCTATGCCCAACGCCGACTTACCAACTAACGACAAAAAAATTATTATCATCATCATTAATATATTATGTGAAAAGCGAAACCCTTAGGTGAAAACATCTAAGCGCGTCGTACCCTGTAATTTCAAGCTTGCAAAGGACAGAATGTTAATAACAAAGAAGCATGTATAAATGCATGAGCTACAATATTGGTAAGGTAGTAAAATTATTCTGCGTCATGTAGGGCATACTCTAATTGTTCTATTTCTCTGTAATTACGGTCCAAAACAACTGGCATTATTATTAAAAAGAATCTAAAATACATTAGGGATTATATACTGTGGTCCTCAATTCATAGTGCGTTTGTTCATACCAACAGGCTCTTTCGGAAATGGTGCAACTCCCTCAAAGGGAAAAACATTGATAATGAAATATGCATACAATCAAGTGCACACACCGACACATATGCATCCGTACAAACATACATACATGCACATATAAATATTTATATTTATGAATGCATATACTGTAAGTATACAAACACACACACCCTTTTTTGAGAAATTTTCTAGAGCCATACTGCGTCTATTTCATATTACTCTCGTGTGCAGCAAAATGCATGGGCAAAATATCCCAACAATTTCAATAAAGCTGGTAGTCATTTGAGAGCAAATGAATATTCCTATTTAGAATAAGTGTTGTACACGTGAAAACCTGAACGAGGACAAACTGAGTGAGGAAATAGTGTTTATGTCAATATGTCATATATAGACTTAAAAGACTACTGGCATAAATGCCAAGCATTGGGGTAACTGAGGCCATTCAGCGCTGAAAAAAAATGACAGTGAAAAGGTTCGAAAGGTGTGACAGAGGAAAACCCTGCAGTTGTACTATGTATCCATGTTTACGAGAGGGTGGACAGTAACGCAAAAACGCAGAAGAGAATATGAATGGATGTACAGTAAAAGGAATAAAAGGGAGTTGCAGATAGGGGCCGAAGGGACGATGCAAAAACCTAAAGTAACGCCTACATTGCACCGCATGAGGTGCACTGAGGGCGCTACCCCCCTCCGGGGGATATGTCATATATGAACACTTAGGTTCATTTAGATGTGTCATGTAATTATGAACTAACTTCAATTCGGGAGAGATACAATGATTACAAGAGGGTCTCTCAAGACTTCTACTGTACAATCGATGAAACAATTTTGAACTTTCGTAGGTTTCATTTTCATTAAGACTTTTCTGTTCTTGATGTAAGAAGAAAAATATGTAGTGTGAGTGAACAAAAGAGTTACCGCAGGTGATAAGATGGGTCAGAGCATTCCGAGATAGTTCAGTCATGTGGAAAGAATTTGGGATGAGAGGAGTTTGCTGTCCGGAAGTTTTGGAGGGACAGAGAGGATGACCTAGAAAAGAATGGATAGATGAAGTTCATGAAGGAAGCCCTCAAGGAAGCAGAAGTACTTGCAAGAAGTGAACGGCGCAGTGGACGTAAGCGCCTCCTGTGAAGGCTTAGGAAACTGCTGGCGTTATGTAAGTTTCCTGAATAGAGGGTTACCTAAGATTCAGCAGATTTAAGTGTGAATTTAACAATGACTACTATATGTACACTCCCAGGGAGCCAACCGTAATGCGAAAGAGCTAAATGTTGTGTATATGTATGTGTGTATATATATGTATTCACGTACACACACACACACACACACACATATATATATATATATATATATATATATATATATATATATATATATATATATATCAGTATATATGCTATATATCAGTGAAAAGTCTCTGGGACTATAGCGTTTCCATAACTGCAATTATAATATAAAAACAGTCTAGGAGGCCTTCCATTCAACAGGTGCAGATGAAGGGAAATAACAGAAATGAGATGGGCATTGAATTTGCCAGTTTCATTGCTGGAGGAACTCCGGTGGGACGCCAGTCTTTTTCAGTGGATGACCTTACGTGGATGGAATTATTATCTGGAAGGATTCTGGAACACTGATCCCTGGAAGCACTTCAGATGTGATGGGATAGGAGAGGTGTCAATGGTCATTTCTT